>NW_025955023.1:0-229358 GCF_022376445.1 Fomitopsis serialis
GCACGACACGCTCGACCGCTTCCCAGTCGAGCGGGCTGTTGACTACAGCGTGGATCGTGTGGTTCAGCTGCCTGAGGTTTTCATTGTCCCAGTCGTTCTTGGTGGGGACCGCGTCCGTGAAAAGCGAGTATTTTACCGCGTCATTGACCGTCTTTGTCGACGCGGTGAGTCGTCGCTCTTGGGCACGAGTCGTGGCCGCGGCGCCGAGGCGGGTGAGAAACGCGTCGAATGTGATGTGGCCGACCATGGTGCACACGCGATGAGCACAGAGCACAGAGATGCGAGGGAGCGAGAAGAGCAGAGGTGCGCGAGGAAGCGATGGGACGGGAGCACTGACGGTCAAGCCACAACGGAGACGTGGGCCCGTGCCGGATACGAACACAGATCGCGAGATTGATCTTGATCTGTGGGCACGGGGCCGGCGCGGAAGCATTGCGGAGACTTCCGGTAGCCGCGCATTCGTAGACAAGCGCCGTGCACATGAGCGCTCCGTGTCCAGACGCTCCTTTGGGCCTGAGGCGGTGACCGTCTCAACGATGCACCACCGAAGTAGCAGCCTTACTGATCGGCGGCACACTTGTCGCATTTTCACCCAAGTCGGCATCGATGCCCGAGGTCAGTTGGTCGCGGCAACGCGCACACGCCGCCACCGCCGTGTAGCGGTGTGTCTCCTGAGCGCGTCACGCCCATGCACGTATGTTTTGTTCAAGTATCATTATTGTCGCACGCACTTCATGTAATCGTATCGTCCGCATTATGCATGGACTTTGCCGTCGTCTCTCATCCTTGTCCACCTGGCTTACTGAGCGAGCGAACAGTGGCATTTTACCCGCGATCGCGCCATGACGCAATCGCGGGTTAGCGTGCCATTTCGTACGTCCTTACCAACAATGATAACCGGTGGCTGAGGCTCGTCGTCCAGGTGAGCCGTCTTCCTCTGTGTCTCCTACAGAACGGCTGTACTTACCCGCATTTGCGTCATGACGCGAATGCGGGTAAGAAGATAAGCACGTGTGGGGCGCGTCGCGCGTCTGTGCACGTGCGGTCACGCACGACTGGCCGGCACGTGGTCTAGCCGGCGTAGCCCCAAAGACGCCCACGTCGCGCGAGGCTGCTCTGCTCCGGGCACGAAAGTTGGGAACCGAGTATGAGCAACCCACTGCCGGTCCGCACGGAGTGTGCACCGTTGGCGCAGACAATACTAGTGAACACCGGCATTTGTTGTGCGAGCAGGTGGGGCGGATGGTCTGAGCCTGCGGTGAGTGTGCACCATTGGTGCATGCGGGCCACACCGCACGCACCCCTCGACTTTAGTGCAGCTCGCGCTCTCCAGAATCAGAACAGACACCCTGAGAGTAGGTTGGCGGACACCGTTCTCTGTGCCATTTACTAACATGTGAGACAGAATGAACGCAGCCTTATCTACAATAAGTCTCAGAGGATTTGTTCGCCTCCCGCAACCCGGTGTCTTCGGAGATTCTGAGCTAAGTGCACCGTCGATGGCACTGTTGTTGGCTCGCGGTGCACTCAACGCGGCCCGGCGGGGTCGTATGTACAGCTCTGTCCTGCAGTTGATGGATCAATGGACATTGTGTCACTGTGACGAAGAACTTTGACGAGAAGATTAGATCCCTCCCGCAATTCAGGAACCTTCCCGTTGTCCGCGGTGCACCAATGCAGGCATACCGCGGTAAGGGCTGTCCGGTTCGGCATCTAGCACGCATTGAGTCTTGATGTATATAGTTTGCCTTGCATTTAGGTAGCCCTTGCGTGTGCGCAAACCTCATTCCACCCGCATGCTGGTTAGCATTGACCGGAGCCGGTGCACGGGGCCTCCGCGGTGGTCGTGCACCAGTGGTGCACGTCACGCCTGAGTGCTCTCCGGTACATGCCTTGAGATCATGCACTTTACGGACTCCGTCCGGAATCGAATTATGTATCTAGCGCGTAACATCTACTTTCACACCGATGTCCGGGGCAACAACATGTACACTGCGACGGAGGAATCTTCGATTCACGCGGCACGCGCTCCGCCATGACCGAGACCGAGACAGACAAGGATTAGTCAATCAAAATAACCTGTGAATTGTCGGGTATCAGCGAGCTCGCTCGCTACACAAGCTCTGAGCATTGCGCACCTCGCGCGAACATCTCTGCTTTAGTAGCCGACAGGTGAGACACGGCGGCTGACCATTGTGCATTGCGCACACCTTCGACCTTACCTCGCGGCAACGAAAGCAGCGGTTGTCGTCCAGAAGCTAATGAACCGGTGAGTACTCTTCGGCTTTCTTTCAGTACGCTCACACTCACAACCTCGAATATAAAGTCGTCCGGATGCCCGCTAACGTCGGGCAGGCGGTCAGAGCCGTCATCGCGGTAGTGCACCCCTTCAAACCGCATTCAGTGTCCAACAGATACTTGGAGTGTGATCATTACTCACTGCGGCCCAGCCGAGCGCCGACTACGAGAGTACGTTACAGAATGTGAGTGCCATGTATTAGCATTGAGACGAGCATACATACCGTGAAGGCGGTTCAACGTGTCTATTATAGCCTCAAAATTCGCCGCGGTGGGCTCCGGACCCACAAACCTCAGCGCCATAATGCCGTGGTCCCCCAGCCAGTCCTTGAGGTCAGTCTGAATCGTTGGACCGCGAGACACCCAATCCATGATTACTTGCACCCCCATCGGGCGGCGTACTGCGGGCGGACAGGTTTCGAGTGACGCGATCCATTCCGGTGTCTACCGCAGGAGTAGTTTACTTCAGTTAGTACGTGCACTGTGCACTTGCCGTGGAACGTACGAATAACTCGCCCTCGAAGAACTCCGCGATTGCATCCCAGTTGAGATGGCTGTCTAGTACGATCTGCACAGTTGCACGAAGGCCGAGCATACGGTCATCGGTCCAACTGTCGGGGATACTGTCGGTCAGGATGCGGCCGCGGACATCGTTCGTCTCGCCGAACCGAGCGCGGTATATTCTTATTTGATCCCGAAGCTCGACGAGAGTGTACACGCCGACCATGTTGGAGCAGCAAAAGCAGAGGAAGTTTGTGTTCAGCCCCTGCCTGAGGTATCGATGCGTATCAGTGAGGGGATCACGGTGCCGGCGCGAGGTCTCCAATCATGATCCATCAGTATGTTATCCGGGGATCGGTGCCTCACGCGAGAGTTCCGTCCTCACTTTAACTGCGCCGCCCTAGAAGCTGGCACTTCTGCACGACACGCGTGAGCCGCCCGTACGTAATGTGATAAGGTGAGGGTTCGTGTCCTTGTGTTGCGCTCACAGTGATTGTTCCCGCCAGCTGCTTGCTGAGACTGTGTGCACATATCTGGTAGGTATTGCTCGCTAGGTGTTGTGCACCGCGCGGCGTGCACATCGGTGATCATCCTGAGCGTTATACATTGCGGGCACAGCACGAGGCTTATCTGAAGAGAATACCGCCGGATCACTGCTTGCGAATTTGCATCTGTGACTCACTTGACGTGACCGAGACCGGTCGCCCGGCAATACGAGTCAATGGTGCACCACTGGTGCAGCATCCTGACCCAGGCCCCGCGAGGCACCATTAATTCCGAATACGTCGTGTAAGAACGCCGCACGGATGACCGTCCGTTCGGCCGAGGCGTTGCGCCGTGCGCCAGTGGTGCATTGGCGGCATCTGATACCGAGCTTCAGCCGGAACTTGTTCCCGCGTAACGGATACAGAGTACGCCGCGCTGTAAATGGGATTGATCCACGATAGCCCATCTCCGCCGTGCGCTATTGGTGCACCACTTTGGATGTGCCCGCATGGTTCACCCGTCTTCCCCGTTGAATATGTATTGTCGGAGCAGATCGCGGCTGCGTGACGGCTTGTATCCGCACGGAGAAAGCGATCTGTGCACCAGCGGTCCATGAGGTCGTGAGCCAGCCCTTCGCTTGCTCAACCGGATTTTAAATCAATGTAACCGGGATGCCACCGCGCTTACCGGCGATGTTGAATGAGTCTAGGTGCACGCATCTGAGTCACAGGCGTCGGTGTGCGCTGCGGGGACAGCGCACAAGCTTGCGCCAGTGGCGCAGTGCACAAGCGTGTGCTCGACTCCCGGCGCAATTCTAGTGTTCACCGTGGGTGGGATCGGCATACACTATCACTGATATTTTGGCATGTGCACCTTAGCTCAACGTAAGCACTCACTCAACAACTTTCCAATCAGTCTCCTTCCGTTGTGCACCAGCATTAGACAAGTGCGCGCTGCTCGTACCATGTATTTCCGTCGTACCCGCAATTCTGTACACGGATACTATCAGGCTACACGTCGGACCTCCGCCATACTAGCCGCTGCCGGTCTCCGCGTCGTCGTCGCTCGAGTCGCTGACGTCAATGGGCTGTTTGAAGTCCCTGTCAGTCGTGAAACTAGGACCGTAAAATGCCCGAGTGCTACATACTTCAAGTGAGCAGCTCTGAAGCAGAATCCGGCATGTAATGCACGGCGGCGTGCCGTTGTGCACCACGCAGGAGTCGCAACTGACAACCTTGCAGCAATCACATCGGTTCTGCCCTTCCCGCTATTGCAGTAAGCGTGTAAGTACTTGCGGGACTTTTTTTCTCGTAAATAGTTACCCACCTCTTCGAAGACCCAGATCATGCCGCGCTGCTCTTCGGACATCTCGCCTTCTGGAGTGCCGGATTCTTTGCTGTTATTGTAGGGTATGGCTGTCCACGCGCAGTCAGTAACCCGGTGATAGGCCTCGCAAGCCCACTCACAACGGGACAGACGCATGCCGCCTAGGACTCCGGTCAGTGCTCGTTCGACGGCGTAGCAAATTTCCCACCCTTTAGATGCCCCAGAATATCTTTGATAGCCAGCCAGATATGCACGGACGGCCTGCGTCCGAGGACAATTGCCGTCTTGATGTTGCGATGGTGGATCCACTGCTCGAAGGTTCGCCGTTCGGTAGGCCTTCGGGTCACCCATCCCAGGAGCGTCATTAAAAGGTCGGGACACCAGTGGTTGTCCGCAAAGGCCATGAGTGACCCCGCCCATTCAGCCGGCTAAGGTGATACGTGTTTCCTTACTGTGCGAGGCGGTCACTGGTCGAACACTCACCAGAATTTCCCTCTCGATGAGTTCCTGCGTTCCCGCCCATGTAAGATGACCGTCCAGCACAACGCGCAACGTTTCTGCGAGCGCGCGCAGTCTCGCCGTGTCCCAGCTCCCAGGAAGGTCGTCGCTGAGAATGTTGTCGGCACTCGCCGGCTCGTTTGTTCCGAGCCGCAACCGGAAGATCTTCAGCTGGTGGCGGAACTCTGGGAGCGTGTATTCACCGACCATAGTGTAGTGGAATGACGAAGTGGTGCACCGGTTTTCCCTTGTCCATTGCTATATAACTGAAGATTTCTGGTCTCACCTCATGGCCTGTCTCGGGTAGTGCACCGTCGGTGCACTGCCGTGTTCTCTCCGCTGCGTCGTGTACAGCACTGTCAAAGCCACGTGTTTGCTTTTAACACGTCTTCTATACATTCAGTAAATTCTCAGCGCTCCGTCCGAGTTCCCTCGGCATGCAAAGTGCTCTTGTGACTTACCTCCGTCTCGAGAATCGTTCTCAAGAAGACACCAGAATTTCTGTCAGGAGCTCGATGTACGTCGTCAGGGGCCGTGCACCAGTGGCGCATGCCCGGCGAGGGAGGCTTACGTGCGGAGACAGACCAGGACCTGTGCGGATCACCGCCGTGCACCAGTGGCGCACGCCGGACTGGGGTACACCCCAGTGCACAGACACGTATTCTGTTGTGCGGGGTATGTCCCGCCGCCGTGCACCAGTGGTGCACGGGCTCGGACCGAGGCCATTAATTTATTGAGTTATCTTGGCGGAATGTTGAATGATCACAGAGAATTGTGCACGCGCTGGAGTGAGGGCGGCATCACAACACGTTGTCTGTGCGACATTGGCGCAGCGTGACAGAGCTCATCCATTGCTCTCCGTTCGCGTTGTCGCGTACGGACTTGCCAGTGCGGTGCACGGACGTGAATATTTCGTCCGCATAATGCAGTAAACCCGACCAGTCTCAGATAGGCAACTGCGAGCCGGAACCTATTATGATCAAATTAACTTAAGCACACAAACTCGGCCGCGGTGGTCAAGACGGCTGTGCATCAGTGGTTCACGGTGCACAGCGCGCGGCGCGCGGCCCCGACAATCCAGGTCCTTTCTACCCGCAAATATACGTATCAACATCGGCTAGCATTTGCGACGCGAAGATACAGGACGGGCAGTGCGCAACAACGAGAATCGGTAGATAGCGGACGTCAAGTCGAGCTCTCAGATTCACCGTCACTGTCGGCTTCCGCGTTGTCATCGTCGCTCGAGTCGCTAATCTCGATGACCTGTTTAGAGCTCTCCGTCAACTACGCAAGTCAGACAATATAAGTTGCGTGCCATTGCATACCTCTAGCGAGCACCGATGTAGTAGCATCTGACACACGAGGCATGGCGGCGTGCTGTTGTGCAGTATGCAGGGGACTTGAGATACGACCCTGCAACAGTAGCACCGTTTTTCTCCGCCCCGCTGTTGCATCAGTTAACACATGAGCATGCTGCGTTCTATCTCATCTATGTAGTGCACTTCATACCCGCTCGAAGACAAAGTCCATGCCGCGCGTCTCTTCAGGCTCGTTGTCCGCGGGATTGCCGTCCGCTTCGGGCTCGAGGTCGCGGTACTGAATGGCTGTCCACCTAGTCAGTCACCGCACGGTATTTTTCCTCAAGACACTTACGCCAGACCAGACGCCTGCCGCCTAGTACTCCGGTTAGTGCACGCTGTACGGGGATTCTGCTCCGCTCACCCTGTAGATATAGCAAGAGCTTCCGAATAATCTTCCAGTTCGTCTCGGACGGCTTGCGTCCGACAACGGTCCGCCACGGAATGTTGTGGTCTTGGATCCACTGCTGGAAGGTCCGCTGCTCGGTCGGCCCACGGGTCACCCAACCCACGGCCGCATTTACGAGGGACGGCAACCAGTAGTTCAGACCGAGGTTCCCGATGGACGTGACCCATTCGCCCGTCTGAGGTGTGGATTCGATCACTGTACTGTACAGCGGGATGGAGACTTACCATTGCTTCCCGCTCGAAGAGCTCTTGGATACCCGCCCATGTCAGATGCCCGTCCAGGATCATCTTCAGCGTATCCTCGAGCGCACCCAGTCTTAGCACATTCCAACTGTCCGGGAGGTCGTCGTAGAAGATTTTGTCCGCATCTTCTCGCTCGTTCGCCCCGAGCCGCAATCGGAAGATCTTGAGCTGAATGCGGAGCTCTGGGAGGGTGTACGCGCCGACCATAGTAGAGCGGAGGAGGATGAAAGTGTGCGGTTGCTGGCGAGCCGTCACCGTATAACTGGCTGACCTCGTGCCGCCTCATGGGCCGCTTGTGCGCTGCGGCATTCTCCGCCGACCACGTTATCACCCCTCTCGCGTGGTGCACTGCCGGTGCACTCCGTGTTTAGGCATGCCTCATGCACGACTTGTTTTGGGGTAGCATCCGCATTCAGCGTCTCTTACATACAGCGAGGGATTGCGGCGTGATAGACCGGTGCACATTCTGTTGCCGGTGCTCCATCGGTTGACCTCGTGCACCTGTGGGACTGGCACCGTCAGCGGGAATCTAAGCTGCGGCCACAGTGCACGTCTATGAACGGGTAGTCGGACATGCAGCTAATCCGCCCGCCAAGCCTCCAATAAAGGGTGTCCGCCATCCATGTGTGTTGCGGGCGGAGAGCGTCCGGCTCGCTCGACGGCGCGAGGGCTCCCGCCCTCGCGCCGCCGACCTCGCTCGCCGGCCGCTCTCGCCGGCAACACACATTGGAAGGCTTCCACCCTTTTATGTATTCTTGTCAGGCGTCGGAGCATTACCGCGAGCTCATGTATGGACCAAGCAGGCGATAAGCAATCATGCTGGGACTGTAGCGAGGAGCTGAGGGCACGCTGCGGAGGCCTGTGCACCAGTGGCGCACACCGGACGAGGGCAGTCAGTGGATGCCGAGCCAGAGCGCAACGGGTTCGGCCCACTGCCGTGCACCACTGGCGCACACCGCAGGGACATCTACGGCCAGAGCACAAGGTCGCCCCGCCGTGCACCACTGGCGCACACCGGGCCACGGTGCACCGTAGACTACTGAAGCAGGCGGGGCATGCTCCGCCGTTGTGCACCACTGGTGCATGCCTAATGAGCAGACGCGGACGGACTGTACTGCATGAGGACATGGCCACGTCGCTGTGCACCACTGGCGCATGCTCAGGGAGTGCCCTGGTGTCCAGTACAACAGCGGAAAGACGTGCCTCCGCCGCAGTGCACCACCGGCGCATGCTCCGTTAGCAGGAGGACCTGATACAGCCTCTGCGAGCTGAGGGCACATTGCGGAGGGCTGTGCACCGATGGTGCACACCGGACGAGGGAAGGCAGTGTGTGCCGAGCCCGAGCGCAACGGGTCTGGCCCACTGCCGTGCACCACTGGCGCACACCGGGCCACGGTGCGCCGTAGTGGACAGAGACAACCGATATGCGCGAGCGCATGTTCCGCTGTCGTGCACCCCGCTGTCGTGCACCCCGCTGTCGTGCACCACTGGGGAATGCATAATGAGCAGAAGCGGCCGGTCTGTACTACGTGAGGAGAAGGCCGCGTTGCCGTGCACCACTGGCGCATGCTCAGAGGAAGGCCCTGGTGTTCAGTGTAATGGCGGACAGACGTGCCTCCGCCGCCGTGCACCATCGGCGCATGATCCATTAGCAGGAGGGCCCAAGACAGCCTCTGCAAAGCACAACGGACATGGCCCCGCCGCCGTGCACCACTGGCGCATGCGGTGTGAATAAAAATGCAAGTGCCCGGTGTACTCTTTCTGCGCGAGAGACACGGCCCGCCACCGTGCACCATTGGCGCATGCGGTGTCAATGAGAATTCTGGTGCACTGCATTTTCCGTGCACAAAGACACGGCCCGGCCGCCATGCACCACTGGCGCAGGCTTCGCTATTGTGAATGCCAGTGCCCGGTGTACTCTTTTTGCGCGAGAGACACGGCCCCGCCACCGTGCACCACTGGCGCATAATTCACTACTGACAGTCGGAGCGGAGGGCTGTCTGTGCATGTCATCCCGTAGATTGTGTGCGTATTCCGTCGTATGCACTACCTTTGTTGTACTTTTCCAGGCTTCCCTGAGGGTTCTAAGACTCGTAGGCAGATGTTCCGTGCTCAGAAGTGCCGTGAGCATTGTATGCCGTGCGCCAGTGAACTTGAACAGTGTCGATTGCAGTGAGGATGCAAGTTCTGTGTTTAATGCGCCAAAGATGTGCATTTATTCCATGAGTATATGTACTCCGGTGCACCGTTTCCTGCGCCATGGCCTGTAATTTCTGTGTGTAGGGGACTTTCCTAGACTTTCCTACGTCCAAAATGTGTCCAATTTCCCCATAACTAAACCTAAACTAAACCTAAAACACATGAGGACTTACGGATCCACCACTGCTTCAAGAACAGCGCGAGAGACGCGCTCCTGGTCTCGCGCGAGCTGTCCTCTTCGAGGGTGACGTACGGTATGCGCCTCCACATGAAGTATTCCTCCATCGTGTTCGGGAAGTTGCCCTCTGCGGTCCGGTACTGCCATTTGAAGCAGGTCGCGAGCACAAGGGGGAACTGGTCATATTGATTTGACTGTTTCAGCGACATGAGCCACGGGTCGGTCTGTCAACGTGTCGTTTAGTGCGGCCGTATCTCGCGGCAACACGAAAGCTTGACTTACCAGGATGTGGTGCTGGACGATGTACTGGAATGCGTCCCACGAGACAGCGCTGTTGAGCAACGAACGCAACAGGCGGTTGAGCGCCTTGAGTTGCTTAGCGGTCCATTCGCTGGGCTGCGGCGGTAAGTCCGTGAAAATGTACATGTTGTGCACGCGGCCAAAAGCCGCTTTCCGCGTGTTGTCCGTGAGGTCAGCGTGATTGATGGTGAATGCGCACTGAGCAAGCGCAAATTGTTGGAGGTCGTAGGTACCGACCATAGTGATGCGAGCAAGATTGACAGTGGGATTGGGCAGTGGAAACGGCAGCGGTGCGGACAGACCAGTCCACACGGCGCGCACGCGCTGCACGCCTGGTTGAAGCGATACACCACGTGCGAGAAGCGATGCTGGTGCTCACGTGTACTCTTACCCGCAATCGCGCCGTGGCGCAATTGCGGATAACATACTCGGAGTACCCTACCAGGGGCATCCTTTGAATTAAATTCCTTGATTGCCTGGCACTCTGCTTACTATACAAAATAATATTATACTTGCACCTACGTTTACGTCCCAGAAAACCTTGACACAAACAGTGCACTTACCCGCGTTCGCGGGTAAAGAGCATTCACAAGTACGTCTGAGAGTCTCTCAGAACAGTGCACAGTACCTGTGTTCGCGCCGTGGCGCAAGCGCGGGTAGACGATGAAAACAAGGACAGTGTGCCTATTCGCAATTGCGCGGATAGAAACACACAGGGCGCACCGATAGGGTGCCGCAATGATCATCGAGGCGTACCCAGTAATACGAGCAACAGCCCGGGCAGGTGGTTTGATGCACACTCTCGAGCGAGTCCTGTCGCGAGCAACCCGTCGGTATGGCGAATCATCCAGAACATCGGGAGGTGAGCTTGTCGTGTGTCTCGAAACAAGGACACTCTGCTGATGTATACTCGTCTGCCGCGTTATCAACTTGCGGGCGACCGTGTTTCGCACTCACAGAGGTCATCTTGCGTGCACGTACCTTACGCGCGCACAATCTCCGTGTCGGCTGTCTTCATGCGCAGGTACGCACATCACCCCAGGGTGCGGTGGGCTTGCTGGATGTAAAAGAGAGGGAGGCAGGAGGCAGGAGAGGCGGGAGATGGTGGTTGTGGGCAGGAGATCGTGTGAGCGCCCGTCGGTGGCTGAGCAGGTGGCTGACGTGATCTCGCCTGCCCTGTCACTGCACATCACTGACACACAACACGGAATGGACGCTGCATGCGGAGGGTGTAATGGATGATGTGGTACACCACAGATGCATGCCCTCTGTGGCACACGAGCAAGTCGGTGGGTGCCTGTGAGATCGGGCGGGCGCTCGGACTTGCCAAACAAGGCAATGGATGTGCGGACTCATCCGCAATCGCGCCATGGCGCGATTGCGGGTAAGGGTGACTGGCAGAAGGCAGTCGCAGACTCAAACGGAGACTGCATGTTACCCGCGTTCGCGTCATGACGCGAACGCGGGTAAGAGTACCTCGCATCCGCAGTCGCGCCATGGCGCGAACGCGGGTTAATGCACGCTGAGATTCATGCTGCGAGGGTGAGACGTTTAATGCTCAGAACGTGAAAATGCCTTCCTCACCCATCCTCACCCCATCCTCACCCTAAGGATTGGTCAAAAAGCCCCTATAATCGTATGCACGCCCTCTGCAACGGGAATGATATACCTGTGAAGGTACCCTCCGATCTTTGCGAAAATCTCACCGATAATCGTGTTGGCCATTCATGGCTCTCAACTGGCTCTTTCACCGACTCGTCACAGCCTTTGCTGAAGGTCCTCTTCGAACATCCGAGCTACTCGCTGGCGGACGTTGACGATTCTGGCACGTTCCGATGGCACTACGGTGGTCTGAGCGCTCTTCGCAAAGACCTCGCCGACCTGTCAGAGGAGCTCGCTGTTCTGTGTTTCATGACTCCTGCTCCCCCTCCTCGTGGCACTGAGTTTGTCGACACTCGCCTCAGCAATTCCCAGATTCCACGGAACATATACAAGAACTATGGAACATGGTTCATCCACCAGCGCACCAAGACATCTGCACTCACGGAGTCCCTGTCATGGACACCCACGTTATGCCCAGAGCCCGTTGCAGAGTTGCTTGACTGGTACCTTCTTGTTGTCCGCCCCGTTGAGCGCACCATCTCGTATGTGCTCGAAGGGGAGGAGAGTTGGGCAGCACACAATGAGTTTGTCTGGATGGCCCATGGCGAGCAGCTTAACTCTGAACAGTTTTCCAACATTCTCGAGCGCATCACCGACACATACATGGGCATAGGCCTATCACTCCAGTACTGGCGGCATATCGCTGTCTCGCTCATGCGCGAGTTCATTCCACCCTCCAACATGGCTGACAACTTTGGTGACAAGTCCATGAATCACAATACCAACATGGCTCGTCGTGTCTATGCACGTGAGGTTGGACACCTCGCTTTCCTCACCACAGATGCCATGCTCGAGGCTCGCCGGTTCTGCGAACCTTGGCACAATGTTTTGGGACTTGGCAAGTTGCCTTGTCCTGTTGCCCTGCGTGTCTTGGACTACGGTACTGGTACTGGTGCGAATCCTGCGCCAAACATTCCCCTCGGTGCGGGTGTGGCAGGTCAGCCACCTGTTGACATTGCACAGCTTACTACTGTGATTTGCAGAACAGTCACATCCACAATGAATGCGAACTTTGCGACACTCCAGGTCCACCTCGAAGACCTCGTGCGTGCATCTGTTATGCAGGGACTTGCTGCCCAACAACACTCTTCCAATGCCCAATCTCATACCCCTCGTCCCAACCAGCTTCACCAACGGCAGACTGAGCGCCGCCACCAGAGCCTATCTTATACCCCTGAGCAACGTCATAGCCCCATCACCGAGGATCATTTCTTGGAGCCAATGGATATTGATGGGCTTCCTAATCATCCAGTGGCTTCTACTTCCAATCTTGGTCCCATCGATTTCCACCACAACAACCTCCCTGGTACTTCGCATGAGCCGACCCAGCTTGTCGGAACCCCCATTGACGAGGTCCCTATGATCTCACATACCAATGCTCTGCGCGAGCTCAGGAAAGCTTTGAAGAATAATGCCGCAGAGTTCACTTCGGAGAGTCAGTATCAGCTGATAGCCTATTCCCTCTCACGTGACCGCAACATCATTGGCGTACTGCCAACAGGTGGCGGGAAAAGTGCATGTTATGAAGTCCCAGCTATCATCCATCCTGGACGACTCTCTATTGTCTTTGTGCCATTTGTTGCAGTGATCCATGACCAGCTACGGCGTGCAGCAGCCAGCGGTACCAAGGCGGCCAAATTTGTCGCAACAATTCCTCCTGCAGATGACTTGCAATTGTTGTTTGTATCATGGGAACATTGTGGACATGCAAGTCTTGTCAGGTCAGTCCAATATTCTATCCCATCATGTGATGGTACTTATGTTTTATAATAGCTTTATGAACAAGGAGAAGACTCGTATCCATCGTGTTGTGGTCGACGAGGCACATCAGATCCTCACTTCGCACGAGTTCCGCCCACAGTTGAAGAACATTGACAAATTGCGGAAGATAGCGCTGCCCAAGATCTACCTCACAGCCACCCTTGTCCCAGATCACGAAAATGCCTTCATCCAGCATATAGGCCTGCAGCGCGATATGGTCAAAGTCATCCGTGCACAGACGGGCCGGAAGGAACTACGCTATCACAATGTTCACTGCAGATCCAAAGACGACATCGAGGCACTGGTGGTCAAGCTCACCTATGAGTGCTATCAAAGACAATTTGTCAAGCCGGACTCGCGGATCATCATCTTTTGCCACTCAGTTGCAAATGCCAACGCCATGGGCCCTTTGCTTGGCTGCCTGATATATCATTCAAAGCTATCACCTCAGGAGCGACATGACACTCAAGTTGCATGGACCACAGGGGCCACAGCAGCGCACCGGTGCATTGCTGCGACCAGCTCATTTGTTCATGGAATAGATGCCCCTTTTGTTGATCTCATCATCTTTCTCAACACACCTCATGGCGCAGTCGATTTCGTACAGGCCGCAGCAAGGGGAGGCCGACGAGGCCGCCCATGCATGGTTGTACTTGTACACCACACCGAGATGCTCACTGTCAAGGCTCCTGACTACAGTCTTCACAAGGTCATGAATGACTACATGGTGAATAACACAAAATGCCGCAGGAGGATACTCTCTGCCGCTATGGATGGGGTCGAGAAGTGTTGCGATAGGGAGAATGGCGATGAACTCTGCGATGTCTGCAACCCAAACACAGAGATGACAAAACTGATCAAATGGTGCAGCAATGGAGGCGCACCACATTTGTCAGCATGTCTCCAACACTTGCCAAACTCCCAAGGTCATCCAATCAATGTGGACGATGATGACGATGCCATGTATGATGGCATGGATGATTCTCTTTTTCAACAAGTAGAGTTCACTCATGATCAGGTCAGCTATTCCCTCAGTTCAGTATGACATGTCTATTAATTTTGCATTATAGCCCATTGAAGTACATCAGGATATGGTCAAGAAAGCTGGAGTCGAGATGAGTGCAGCAGGCGCACAAATTGACGACATATTGCGGCAGAAGCACTCCGCAGACTTGTCAAGATATCTCATCAAACTCAAGGGTCAATGTCCAGTCTGCTGGTCACTGAAGGGTATTGTTACACCCAAACATACCCCTTTGTTTGCAGGGTGTCGCAGTACCCTTAAAGTGCCATTTGTGGCAAATGGCATTGGCTGGCAGGAGTACAAACATGGATCCCAGCCACAGGACTCAAACATCAATTATTGCTATGGCTGTGGCGTGCCAATGGGCGATTTCATGCCTGAAGCTCATCGTTCCCATCCACCAGGGAAATCATGTCCTTGGTCTGACTTTATTGCAGTATCAACATGGAATGTATTCCACACTCGAGAGCTGTGGGCTGCAGCAAAGGAAGCTTGTAATATTAAAAGAGTCAATACTCTGCAGGATTTCCAATTGTGGTGCAAAGTAGAGACTGATCGTTCTAGATTGTGTAATTCTCTTCACTTGTTCATATGGCTCTGTCAGCATTATGGTCTAGCCTAGATATCATGTATACTCAGCATTGTCCAAGTCCATTCATACAATTGGCCATGAATTCATTGTTTGCAAAGCTCCCATAGCCATGCTATACTGCCCAGCTCTGTACATGATGGGTCTGTTATGAAGCCCCAAAAGCAGTGTTCATGACTCCATGTATGATGACAATAGCCCATCCAATATATGAGATAGCATAGTACAGAGCTGCTCAGTTCATTGACCTCTTACAGGTATACAGTAATCCAATGAAGAACAGTACAAATTTATTATGCCTATACAGTACACTGCAGGACATCCACAAGACTGCATAGACAGCATGCTATGCTGACTGCAGCAATGGGAAGTACATTCAATTGGACATTAGTCAATTGAACTGCATTCAATCAAGCCCATTCAATTAAAGGACATACACTCAAAGTACACTGGGTCAAAGTACATCCAGTCGAAGTACAGACAATTGAAGGACATCCAATTGAATCCACTCAATCAAAGGACATTCACTCGAGGTACCTTCACTCGAAGTCCATTCAATCAAATTACATACAGTTGCAGTACGTACAGTCGAAGTAGACTAAGTCCGAAGTACACCGAGTCGAAGTACACTCACTCAAGATACATACAATTGAAGTACAGTTATGCACTCGTGCCGGCGGACACGTACATGAACGCACGGGGATAGACTAGATATGTACACATCAAAACAATGGGCATGGAGGGGCATTTGCTCGCGGGGGCACGCACGAACGGAATGGAAGACACGGCGAGCAGGGTGAACGGTGGAGTAAAGGGCGAGGAGACGAACAGACAGCAAAGCAGATAGACGGAAGCACGAGAGGAGGAGAGGAGAGCATCTCGCTCTTCCATCCATCCGCTCGCTATTCCGTCCATCCGCTCGCTAATCCATCCATACGCTGCGTCTTCCGTCTGCCCGCTCGACTGCCCGTCTCCTCGACCGCCGTCTTCTTGCCAGCCTGTCATCCAACCCGCATGGCTTCTCGCCCGTGCGTTCGCTCACCCGCCCGGCATCCGAGTCTCTCTACCTCTTGTTCGGTGGTGATGCTCGCCCTGTCGCCACGCATCGACGCGTCCCCCCCTACTCTCACACCATCATTGACTGGGCAGCTCGTCCGCCAGTCTTATGGTACGTCCGTCTTACCGTGCACTCGCCGTGCCATTTGCCAGGTCGCTTGTCCTCTCATCCTCTCGCGGTCTTGCCTACTCGTCGTCTATACCACTCGCCTCTCGCTACGTCATCCACCAGTCAGCCCGTCCTCGTACGGCCGCGGTAGGGCTGGATGGCGTTGACGTGGCAGAGCGGGCTGTTCGACACGAGCAGACGACCCCGCTCTTGTGCGGGGTCATCTGACAGGCACTGCGCCTCCTCGGAGCACAGTGCGTGCGTCCGGGAGACGGTAGGAGGTAGGGGTGGGTGGCGAGACAGTAGAGGGCGGCGCGGCGACATAGGAGGGCTGTGGCAGCGCGAGGAGGCGGTGACGTGGCGGGGAGTGTCCAAGGACGACCCGTTGTTACGCGGGGTCGCCTGGCGTGTCCGGTAGGTCCTCGACGCGCATTGGACGCGTCCGAGAGACGGTAAGCCGACGGGGGCTGACTGCGAAGGCAGTGGCACACGAATAGACGACCCCGCTCTTCCGCGGGGTCGTCATGGGTGCGCGGGTCGACCTCGGCACGCGTATGGTGCGTCCGAGGGAAGTTGAGGGCGGCGAGGCGAGGTAGCGGGGCTGTCGTAGGGCGGCGCGGTAATGGGCAGCGCGAGGAGGCGGTGACGTGGCGGGGAGTGTCCAAGGACGACCCGTTGTTGCGCGGGGTCGCCTGGCGTGTCCGGTAGGTCCTCGACGCGCATTGGACGCGTCCGAGAGATCGTAGGCGGCGGGAACGGAATGGGGGCGAATGGACAGACGGCCCCGCTCCTGTGCGGGGACGCCCGTGGATCGAGGCACGGCCGCGCGTGCGTTTGAAGCGTGCGAGACGCGTGGCGAGCAGGCGGAGGGCGGTTGTACGCGGGGAGGGCGATGTGGTGATGGAGAAGGCGGGAGGATGCGAACAGACGGCCCCGCTGGCAAGCGGGGCCGTCTCGTGTGTGCCGTTCGTATTCGGTAGGCGGGTATCGCGTGCGGGACGCGTAGAGGGCGGGGGGCGATATAGCGGGTGTGTGGCAGATGGCGAGGGCGGTGACGCGGCGGGGGCCCCCTTGGCGAGGCCGGTGCTATGCGGGTGCGTCTGACGTTCGGGGGACGTCGCCGGCACGCGTTTGGTGCGTCCGAGGCACCGTAGATGGTGCGCTGGGAGGCGAGTAGGGGAGTTGGGTGACTCACCTACTGGTGCCCTGTGTCGGCCGTTGTACCGCTCGGTCTCTGCTCTCCATTGTCGATGACGCGTGCCGGGACACGTCGTTGTGTCGTTCGTGTCGCTGTTGGCATTGGAGCACCGCGGGAGGAGGCTGGCACTGGAGACCCGCTGACCCTGGCGAGCTTGCCCTCGGTGGGCGACTGCCACATCCGCGGGGCGATGCGCGCGCGCAGCCCCAGGGTGGGCAACTCGGCGTCGGCGTCGGTGGTCGTAGTAGACAGGTGGAGAGGGTAGAGAGACGGTTCGGGCCCGTCTGCTGTCGAGCGCCCGTGTCGGGATTTTCCGCAGGAGCGCGCGCGAGTTCGAACGCCGGCCAACGCAAAAGAAGAAAAATGAAAATTAAGAAGCGTCGTAGTCCAACGAAGTATGGCACAGACGTATTTAGGCTGAAGGCCGCCCCCTGGTATCAATGCGGGTATTCACCTTTGAATTGTTGGCGGGCTACCTTAGATCCCGTGGGAACACTAGTACCTGGCACAGGTTTCCCCAGCCTTAATTCATCCCGTGGGACGTTCAACCGTTGAGCCAAAGTGGCATTGCTAGAAAGGAAACGGAATAGAATATATACTATACACTCGTTACGATTCCTTACTGAGTTCTTACTTACTCGTTACTTACTCGTTACTTATTCGCTGCTCGCTGTTTTTTCGTCACAGGTGTAGGGTGCGTGTTTTCGTCAATGTTGGTTTCTATTCAGTTGTAGCTACATGTACATATTTACTCCCCGATCGTAATGGTGGGGTTAAGTAAGTTACAAAGCCGGCGTGCGGAGGGGGCGTGCACGAGACGACGCCTGCGTCCGCGAGCAAACGGGGTCGTGTGCGCAGCGGGACCTGTGCGCGTCGCGTGCGAAGGCTCCGGATGGAGGCGAGGGCGATCGGGTATGGTAAGAAGTAAGTGGCGGGCTCGGCACCGAACCGCCCGCCATTCGAATGCAAGGCACCCGCGCTTGAGCGGGTGTTGGTGGAGCTGCAGGGCGTCCTGGGCCTGCGTTTGGCACAGGCGACGGGACTTGAGGGCGACAGGCGGCCGTGCGATGGTGGTATGAGGGCGCAGAGGCGACGTCGCCACTTAATGGGCCGCCGCTCGCACGCAAGGCACTCCGCGCTTGTGCGGGGTGCTCGCGTGCTCTAGGCGCGTCGTGTGCCTGCGTTTGAGGAAGGCGGCGGGGCACAGAGGGCGTGGCGGCGGTACGAAGGCGGTAGGAGGGCGAGAAGCGGGGGGCGCCAATAAAGGGCCGCCGCTCGCAGGCAAGGCACCCCGCGCTTGTGCGGGGTGCTCGCGTGCTCTAGGCGCGTCGTGTGCCTGCGTTTGAGGAAGGCGGCGGGGCACAGAGGGCGTGGCGGCGGTACGAAGGCGGTAGGAGGGCGAGAAGCGGGGGCGCCAATTAAAGGGCCGCCGCTCGCAGGCAAGGCACCCCGCGCTTGTGCGGGGTGTCGGTGCAGGCCCAGGGCGTCCTGGGCTTGCGTTGGGGCGTCGGCGGGGCTTGGGAGTGGCTGGTGGTGGTAGGAGGGCGGTCCGAGGTCGGGGTGGCGGGCTGCGCACTGGACGGCCTGGCGTTGTCGAGGAAACGACCCCGCGCTTGTGCGGGGTGTCGGTGCAGGCCCGGGGCGTCCTGGGCCTGCGTTTGGTGGCGTCGGCGGGGCTTGGGAGCGGCTGGTGGTGGTAGGAGGGCGGTCCGAGGTCGGGGGCGGGCTGCGCACTGGACGGCCTGGCGTGTCGAGGAACGGCCCCGCGCTTGTGCGGGGTGCCGGTGCAGGCCCAGGGCGTCCTGGCTGCGTTGGCGGCGTCGGCGGGGCTGAGAGCGGCTGGCGGTGGTAGGAGGGCGGTACGAGGTCGGGGTGGCGGGCTGCGCACTGGACGGCCTGGCGTTGTCGAGGAAACGGCCCCGCGCTTGTGCGGGGTGTCGGTGCAGGCCCAGGGCGTCCTGGGCCTGCGTTTGGTGGCGTCGGCGGGGCTTGGGAGCGGCTGGCGGTGGTAGGAGGGCGGTACGAGGTCGGGGTGGCGGGCTGCGCACTGGACGGCCTGGCGTTGTCGAGGAAACGACCCCGCGCTTGTGCGGGGGTCGGTGCAGGCCCGGGGCGTCCTGGGCCTGCGTTTGGTGGCGTCGGCGGGGCTTGGGAGCGGCTGGTGGTGGTAGGAGGGCGGTCCGAGGTCGGGGTGGCGGGCTGCGCACTGGACGGCCTGGCGTTGTCGAGGAAACGACCCCGCGCTTGTGCGGGGTGTCGGTGCAGGCCCAGGGCGTCCTGGGCCTGCGTTTGGTGGCGTCGGCGGGGCTTGGGAGCGGCTGGTGGTGGTAGGAGGGCGGTCGAGGTCGGGGTGGCGGGCTGCGCACTGGACGGCCTGGCGTTGTCGAGGAAACGACCCCGCGCTTGTGCGGGGCGTCGGTGCAGGCCCGGGGCGTCCTTGGCTCGGTTTGGCGGCGTCGGCGGGGCTTGGGAATGACGGGCGAGGGTAGGAGCGCGGTAGGAGCGCGCGGTGGTGGGCTGGGTATTGGAGGGCCTGTCGCTGTCGAATGAACCACCCCGCGCTTGTGCGGAGTGTCAGAACAGGGCCGAGGGGTGCCGGGCTTGCGTTTGATGCTGCGGGTTGCACGCGCAGGCGACGGAGGGAGGAAGGAAGGGTAGGGGCAGACGAGGAGGTAGGGGTTACTCACCTCGAATCCTAACGGTATTGCCTGCCGTTCACCTCCGCATTTGCCTCTCCACGTCACTACCGGGGACTCCCTCGACGCGCCGCGCACTTGATCGCGCCGCGCGTTGGCCTGGACGAGTGCGTTGCTCGTCGTCGTAGGCCATCGGACTTGGTGTGGCTGGTGCGCCTTGCTGGCCGGCTGTCCCGCTCGTTCTTGGCGGAATATGTCTGGTCCGTGCGCGCGGCCGTAGGGCGTGCATGAGAGACGAGGTCGGAGGCGGTGGAGGGTCGGGGAGGCTGGTGGAGGACCAGGGCAGTGGCAGGTGAGGGAGAGTGGCGAGGCGCGAAGCGTCGAGCGCCCGCGTCGGGAGTTGCCGACTCGGGCGTTCAACGGTGCGAGCGCGTCGTCCTTCCTTCGTTTCTCGCCATTTCTTCCCTCGCCATTTCGAACGCTTCGCTTTAATCACTGCCGCCACTCTTGTCGACGTCGTCTCGGTCCAGCACAGGCAATTTCTGTGCAAGGTAAGTAACATCCACAGCTTCTTGCATCGAGTTTTCTAATGCACAATTTCTTCGCAGATGGCTCGCACCCCCAACCGACGCATACAGGATTCGGATGACGACATGGACCCGGCGAGCCTACGCGCCCCCGGCTGGACGACGCTGCGTGAACGTGCGGCGCATGAGGACGAGGATGCGGTCGATATCCAACCTGCCGCTCGCCCGAAACCACGCCGCCTGTTGAAGGGTGCCGAGCGCGTAGACAAGGTATTTAACGCGATCTCAGGCAATACTAACGAGCTGACTACTTACAGCCCACTGCCGCCGACATGTCGGCAGTTCAGAGAGCCATGCGGGCTA
The DNA here is from genome assembly GCF_022376445.1 of Fomitopsis serialis. Classification (NCBI taxonomy): domain Eukaryota; kingdom Fungi; phylum Basidiomycota; class Agaricomycetes; order Polyporales; family Fomitopsidaceae; genus Fomitopsis; species Fomitopsis serialis. The sequence continues at coordinate 20,721 of NW_025955023.1, forward strand.
CTGCAAGGTCCGCGAGGGGTGCGATAAGGGGCGATAGTGAGCTCGACGACGAGCCTGGAGCAGTACCAAAGGTAAGAGATCGAGAGCTGCGATGGACGCGTCTCGTGCTAATAAAAGCACGTTTGTAGGTGACAAGTACCACGGCGCCTGCTACGAGAGTCCCGACGCCGGCTACGAATACCACGGCGCCGGCTACGAGGACCGGCGCGGCGGCTGCGAAGACCACCGCACCTGCTAGGAAGACCACCGCGGCGGCTGCGAAGACCGCCAAACCAGCCAAGAGGACCACCGCAGCGCCTGCGAAGAGCGCTACCAAGAGGACCACCGCTCCGCCTGCGAAGACGAGCGCGGCGCCTGCGAAGACGAGCGCGGCGCCTGCGAAGACGAGCGTGTCGGCGGCGAGGACCAGCACGTCGGCCGCGTGGGCTGCGCCAGTCGGCGCAATGAAGCGCCCCCGTCTGTACACGTTGCAGCATCCTGTAAGTAAATGATTAGTACGTAGATCTACCGAGTGTTCTAACCTAAGTCTTACAGGACAGTGAATCGGACGAAGGCGATGATGCCCCGTACAAGGAGCTCAACGAGCCCATTTCAATCGATCCACAGGGACTGCTGATGACTCCGATGCGTACGCGCCATGTAGGTGATGTCGTACCGATTTCATTTCTGTGTTTGCTGATGCTGCCTATACAGAATGCGCGTGCAGATGGCCGCGCCGAGAGGCACCTCGAAGCGCACAACACCTTCCAAGTGGACCGCAGCGCAGAACGCAAGGCTGAGGAGGAGGAAGAGCGTCGAAGGGTTGCTGCTGCGAAGGGTGAACTGACGAAGGCGAAGGCCAACGAGATGAACGACACCATCCCGAAGGTGTTCCGCTGGACGGGCAAGGTTCACTGGTGCTATTTCAAGGCATGCGGAGTTGGTATGTATTTCTATTTGGTATGTTCCGACACAGAAACTGATGTCTTTGTATGCAGGTAACAAGTTGATCAGGGATGGTGACCTCGTCCTTGCACGTATCATGGCAGGTGTCTTTGTCCCGGTGAGTAATACCTGTGATCTCTTCTGTTGTGTTCCTAAGCCATACATGCAGGGCAAGGGGACTGGTTCACATCGTGTCTTCACTCACTGGGAGTGTGTCACGGAGGGTGCGCGGTTGCGCTTCCAGATGGAAGCAACACACCGCGGTCGTGACGTGAAAAAGGTGAATCCTGCTAAGCTCGAGATCACACCTCATCTTTCCCGTTCCGACATCGACATGATCAAGAAGGACGTTGCAAAGGCAAACGGTCGTGAGGGTGAGGTAGTTGGAGTGTCGGAGGAGCAGGCGAGGCACAACCGGAAGCTAAGGCGTATCAGGCATGACGCTTACCGTGCAGAGGCTAAAGGTGGGAAGAGTATCGAGAAGAGTGAGCGGATGTTTGAGCGCCTCGCAAAGGAGGCTGCAGCTATGCTTCCACACAATGCTGCAGCTTCTTCGAGCACTGCACCACCACCTCATAAGCGTCGTCGCATTGATGGTGGTGACTCAGACTCGAGTCTGTCTTCTGTGCCAGAGTGATTGTATATGCCTTGTTTTCTCCTTCTCTCCCTAAACCCAAAAAAACACTTACATTCTTATAATTCTACCTTCTACTTGTATATACTTGGAGTTGTTACTGCCCATCGTAATTAGCGTCCCACAGTGCTCATGTGCTTCCACTCATTCTCTATCTGTCTTGGCTCCATACTAGCATTATAATGAAATACTCGCTTATAATAACTGGCCTTGCTGATGTGGTACATCATATCATCCGGTGAATGTTCTGTTGGGCTGGCATGGCAAGTTTGGACTCTGTTTAGTACTATTGGTTGTCTCCCTGTGCCCTGCTGGATATTGTGTCGGCGAGAATGACTGAGACTGAGTGCAGCTCGACGGAGCTGCCATGTGGCATGTGGGTGAGTTTTCATATTGTCTCTAGTACTGATGGATCACTCTGGAATGTTTAGATGGCTGGGTTTGCCACTGGGTGTTGCTCTGGCAATTGTTTGGGATTTGTTCAGCCAAACTGCTCATCTGGAGACGTGGCTTTACTGAGTACATGTAAGCTTCCCGTTTAACTTGTGGACTGATTCTCAATGCAGACCGCATATTTTGGCATACTCGTATTCACATTTATACCGTTGGTTGTCTCCCTGTGCCCTGCTGGATATTGTGTCAGCGAGAATGACTGAGACTGAGTGCAGCTCGACGGAGCTGCCATGTGGCATGTGGGTGAGTTTTCATATTGTCTCTAGTACTGATGGATCACTCTGGAATGTTTAGATGGCTGGGTTTGCCACTGGGTGTTGCTCTGGCAATTGTTTGGGATTTGTTCAGCCGAAACTGCTCATCTGGAGACGTGGCTTTACTGAGTACATGTAAGCTTCCCGTTCAACTTGTGGACTGATTCTCAATGCAGACCGCATATTTTGGCATACTCGTATTCACATTTATACCGTTGGTTGTCTCCCTGTGCCCTGCTGGATATTGTGTCAGCGAGAATGACTGAGACTGAGTGCAGCTCGACGGAGCTGCCATGTGGCATGTGGGTGAGTTTTCATATTGTCTTAGTACTGATGGATCACTCTGGAATGTTTAGATGGCTGGGTTTGCCACTGGGTGTTGCTCTGGCAATTGTTTGGGATTTGTTCAGCCGAAACTGCTCATCTGGAGACGTGGCTTTACTGAGTACATGTAAGCTTCCCGTTTAACTTGTGGACTGATTCTCAATGCAGACCGCATATTTTGGCATACTCGTATTCACATTTATACCGTTGGTTGTCTCCCTGTGCCCTGCTGGATATTGTGTCAGCGAGAATGACTGAGACTGAGTGCAGCTCGACGGAGCTGCCATGTGGCATGTGGGTGAGTTTTCATATTGTCTCTAGTACTGATGGATCACTCTGGAATGTTTAGATGGCTGGGTTTGCCACTGGGTGTTGCTCTGGCAATTGTTTGGGATTTGTTCAGCCGAAACTGCTCATCTGGAGACGTGGCTTTACTGAGTACATGTAAGCTTCCCGTTCAACTTGTGGACTGTTTCTTAATGCAGACCGCATATTGTGGCATATTTAGGATTCACATTACCACCATTGGTTGTGTCTCTGTGGCCTGCTGGATATTGTGATCGGTCAAAACTGCTCGTATTGTGGTTTGGCTTTACTGGATGCATGTAGGCCTCCCGTTCAACTTGTGGACGGCTTCTCAATGGAGACCGCATATTTTGGCATACTCGTATTCACATTTATACCGTTGGTTATCTCCCTGTGCCCTGCTGGTTATTCTGTCAGCGAGAATGACTCAGATTGTGTGTGGCTCTACTGAGGGGTCATATCATGTGCATGTGAGTTGTGGTGTGGGCCCTAGTAGTGATGGAGCATTCTGGCACCTTCATATTACTTGGATTATTGCTCAGTGTAGCTCTGTGATTTGTTTGATAGTTGTTCAGCCAAAACTGCTCATATTGAAATGTGGCTTTGCTGAGCGCATGTAGGCATTCTGTTTGACTTGGGGAGCACTCTTCGATAGCGCCAGAATATTGTGCCATATTTGGACTCACTGTAACACTGTTGGTTGTCTCTCTGTGCCTTGCTGGTTATTCTGTCAGCAAGAATGACTCAGATGGAGTGTGGCTCTACTGAGCCATCATATGGTGTGCGGGTGGGTTGTAGTATCATCCCTAGTACTGATAGACCATCCTGACATGCTCATACCACTGCAATTGTTGCGGAGTGTGGCTCTGGGATTTGTTTTGTATTTATCCGGCCCAAACCACTCGTATTGAGATGTGGCTTCCCTGAGTGGACATAGGCAATGTGCTTAGCTTGAGAAGCCTTTCTTTATGTCAATGGAGTATTGTGCTATATTCAGATTCACTGTAACACTGTTGGTTGTCACTCTGTGCCCACCTGAGCATTCTGTCAGCGAGAATGACTCAGATTCAGTGTGGCTCTACTGAGCTGTTATATGGCATGTAGGTGAGTTGTGATGTGGTTCCTAGTATCAATGGACCATTATAGCATATTCAGACCACTAGGAGTGTCACTGCGGGTAGCCCTGTGATTTGTTTGATAATTGTCCAGTTGGCACTGCTTGTATTCAGATGTGGCTTTGCTGAGTGCATGTGTGCCTTGTGTTTGACTTGGGCAGCACTCCCTGATATAGGCAGAATATTGTGCCATGTTCACAAGCACTGTAACATGAGTCATTGTGGCTCTGTGCTGTGCTGGCTATTCTGTCAGCAAAAATGACTCAGATTGAATGTAGCTCTACTGAGCAGTCATATGGCTTGCAGGTGAGTTGTGATATGGTCCTTAGTACTGACAGATGATTGTGCAATGTTCAGGCCTGCTGGATTGTCCATTAGAACAGCTCTGTAATTTGTTTATAATTTGTTCAGTTGAGAGCACTCATATTCAAATGTGGCTTTACTGAGTATACATGGCTGTTGCATTTGAGTTGGACAATATTACCTGATATATATTCACTATTCTGCCATGTTCATATCACCACAATTGCAAGGCATTGTCGCTCTGTGGGCTGCCATTGATTCTGTCAGCGAGAATGACTCAGATTGAGTGTGGCTCTACTGAGTGCTGATATCATGTGCGGGTGAGGTGTAGTGTTGTCCCAAGTGCTGATGGACCATTCTGGCATGTTCCTATTACTAGGATTATTGCTCAGTGTAGCTCCATGATTTGTTGGATAGTTGTCCAGCCAAAACTGCTCATATTGAAACATGTCTTTGCTGAGTGCATGTAGGTGTTCTGTTTGACTTGGGGAGCACTCCTCGATAGCGACAGAATATTGTGCCATATTTGGACTCACTGTAACACTGTTGGTTGTCTCTCTGTGCCCTGCTGGTTATTCTGTCAGCGAGAATGACTCAGATTGTGTGTGGCTCTACTGAGGGGTCATATCATGTGCATGTGAGTTGTGGTGTGGGCCCTAGTAGTGATGGAGCATTCTGGCACCTTCATATTACTTGGATTATTGCTCAGTGTAGCTCTGTGATTTGTTTGATAGTTGTTCAGCCAAAACTGCTCATATTGAAATGTGGCTTTGCTGAGCGCATGTAGGCATTCTGTTTGACTTGGGGAGCACTCTTCGATAGTGCCAGAATATTGTGCCATATTTGGACTCACTGTAACACTGTTGATTGTCTCTCTGTGCCTTGCTGGTTATTCTGTCAGCAAGAATGACTCAGATGGAGTGTGGCTCTACTGAGCCATCATATGGTGTGCGGGTGAGTTGTAGTATCATCCCTAGTACTGATGGACCATTCTGGCATGCTCAGACCAGTAGGATTGTTGCTCAGTGCAGCTCTGGGATTTGTTTCATGATTGTTCAGTCGAAACTGCTCATGTCGAGATGCAGCTTTGTTGAGTGCATGTATGCCTTCTGTTTGACATGTGGTCCATTCCTTGATATAGATGGAATGTTGTGCCATATTTGGATTCAGTATAACACCGTTGGTTGTCCCTCTGTGCCCTCCTGAGTATTCTGTCAGCGAGAATGACTCAGATTTGGTGTGGCTCTACTGAGCCATTATGTGGCATGTAGGTGAGTTGTGGTGTGGTCCCTAGTACTGATGGACCATTCTAGCATATTCAGACCACTAAGAATGTCACTGAGTGTAGCCCCGCAATCTGTTTTGTATTTGTGCAGCCGACACTGCTCATATTGAGATGTGGCTTTGTTGAGTGCACGTATGCCTTCTGTTTGACTTGTGATCCATTTCCAGATATAGATGGGATATTTTGCTGTTTTTGGATTCAGTATAACACCATTGGTTGTCCCTCTGTGCCCTGCTGGTTATTCTGTCAGCGAGAATGACTCAGATTTGGTGTGGCTCTAATGAAGCATTGTATGGTGTGCGGGTGAGTTGTGGTGTGGTCCCTAGTACTGATGGACTATCCTGGCACGTTCAGACCACACAGGCTTTCACTGGTGACAGTGCTGTGAATTATTTGGGTGTTTGTTTTATTGAGATCACTCGTAATTGAATATCGCTCAGCTGGGCAGTCATATTGCTTCCGATTGAGTTCAGGTATAGCTCTAAGTAGTCCTGGAGTATTCTGGCATGTTCACACTGTCTGGGTTGTTGTTCAATAGAGCTGTGTGATTTGTTTGGTATTCTGTCATTCTGAATGACTAAGACTCTGCATGGCTATACTGAGTGGCAGTGTGGCTTGTCAGTGAGGTGTGTGTGATTTCCTAGTACTGATTGGCTGTCGTGGCATGTTGAGAGTGCAAAATTTGCCATTGGGCACAGCACTGTGATTTGTTTTGTATTTGTTTCCCTCAAATCACTTTCATTTAAATGTGGCACTACTGAGCGGTTAGATGGCTTGTGTTGGATGTGGGAACCCTTGCCTGAGACAGACATGCTATTATGGTGAGTTCAGACCATGTAGATTGTGAGTTGGTATAGCTCTGTGAATTGTTTGTTGTTTTGTTGTCGGGAACAACTCAGACGTTCCGCAGCTGTGCTGAGCAGTCATATGGCTTGCATATGAGTTGGGGAGTAGGCCCTGGCATTGTGAGCCCATTCTTGCCTGTTGAGAAAGCCTGAGCTGTCATTGTGTGCAACTTTGTGATTTGTTTGGTGTTTGTTCAGCGGAAACAACTTGTATTTCAACGTGGATTTATGGGGGGCACGGAGGGCATGTGTCTGATGGAGAAAACATCTCCTGATATGGACTGACTATTGTGGTGCATTTAGACCACTTGAAATGTCAACAGGCACAGCTCTGGGATTGAATCGGTGGTTAGTTGGCATAATAAGACCAATAGTCGTCCGTGCTTCTGCTCAGTGCACACAGAGGCCAGATATGCTCTGGAATGTCTTTCCTAGCGTACATGGAGTGCTGCCACACATTCAGCAGACCAGGAATCGTAACATTGCATGACTTGGGGATTTGTTCGGTGAGTGATGGTTGACGGTGCAACGGGTGGAACAGTAGCACTACTGAGCGGATGTATTGCTCTCCTTCTGGTTGCCTGCTGTTGACAAGGAATGGATAACAGGTCCCATTGCATGTGGGGACATACAGGTGGTGACGTGTGTACGTTGGCAGTGGGGCACGCCCAGCATTCAAAGTTGTTTCAGCCACGAGTGAGAGTGGTCCGATATGCAGTGTGGGTCCCTGTGAGAAGTGCTGAAGAAAAGACAAAAGAGGATGTGAGTGAGAGAACGACAGTGATGAGCGAGAATGGTCAGGATGGACGTGTTATGCACGTAGAAAGACAGTTTGAGTTGGCGGTCGGGAGTGCCCGGCAGGCACTGCCCAGCAGGGGGGTCGTGGGAAAATATTTCCATATATGGTTAGATTGCCCAGCAGGGGCACCGGGCACCAGGCATAGGGGTAGGGGTAGATTTGCTGGGTGATCTCCCCGCTCTGATGATGCAAGATCAGCAGGCGTCCGCCAGTGAGCACAAATGGTGCAGCACTCACTTTGTTGTTTTCAGCATCCGCAGCCAGTTTGCCTCGCGCGCGTGTGGAGGTCGATACAGGCGGACGTGCTGGTGTTTCCGGCTCGGGCGGATCACTCGACGCTGCAGCCGCAGCCGCAGCCTCAGCCTCCCGCTGCTTCTTGGTCGGTTTCTTCGGCGCCATACTGACCTGTGAGAAATTGAGTGAGACGAACGCTGAACAGACACAAGTAGAGTACCCACCGTATGGATGAGAGTGAGAGCGTGATGGAAAGGGGATGCGTCGCTGGCAGACACAGGTGGAGGACGCCTCATGTTTGCCACATGGACGAGCTGATCACCTGATGCAGCGGTGACTAGCAGCGTAAGAGCAAGAATGTGCCCACCTAAAATACGTACTTACACAGTGTATAAAGTCAATAGTGTAGGATATAATATGCAGACGGACGTACCTAGGAACGAGGAAGGTGCATGACCCGCTGCATGCATCACAATCAGTACATTTAGGTCACCGTGCGCAATTGCGGGCGTGCACCTGTGAGAGCAGTATATGTCTTCAGCGGGACATATACTCACCATCATAGGGGACGCTCGCAAATGCGTACGGCAACAGCAATCATACGGGTCATTCACCCAAGATATAGGAGGACGCGCGCGATCGCGCACGCCCTCCTATTACCGTTGATTTTGTGCTTCAGAAGGGTGGCATTCAGTGCCATATAAACCTGCTAAATAGGAGGGCGCGCGCGATCGCGCGCGCCCTCCTATATTGTATGATTTGGACAGGTAGATGGGGTGCACGCACCTTTGGAGGGTGCGTGTTGAGTGCGCGCACCCAAATATCATCAAAAACACGCCATTATAGGAGGGCGCGCGCGATCGCGCGCGCCCTCCTAAAACAGCCCATTTGATGGGTATAAAATTGTGTTTTGAAGGGTGCGCGCACCACTCATGCCCGTGCGCGAACACGTTCGGAGGGTGGGCGTACGTGTCGGAACACCGTCAAAATAGACGGATATAGGAGGGCGCGCGCGATCGCGCGCGCCCTCCTAAATCAGTGTATTTTGGGCCACTATAATTGGCCCGTCAGACGGCCCATATAGGAGGGCGCGCGCGGACCGCGCGCGTCCTCCTATATACGTATGTTTGCGACACATATCAGGTACCTGTGGTACGTTGATATGGCCTTTTAGGAGGACGCGCGCGACCACGCCGCCCTCCTATATCAGTCTATTTACGACGCATGTGAGGGTCGCAACACTGGTTCAGGAGGACGCGCGTGTCCTCCTACATCGTGGGTATACACTCACCTGAGATGGACCACCGGTGAAATACGCGGCTGTAGGGTGGACGTGCTCCGCCGTGCGCGTCCACCCTGAAGCAGATTAATTACATACACATTGCGGTCTTGCCCATGTTTATATACACTTGTAAACTACGAGTACATTTCGACCAGCCTGCAATACCTATCTGACGTCCGCACATCATTCGCCACGGCGGCGCTTCATACCTACGACATATTAGCACAGTCGCGTCGCCAGTACATAGCCACGCACCTGCCCTTGGGCCTCCTGCAACAGCCGGAGTGTGGGTGCGCGCACGGGCGGAGGGTGCGCGCACGGTCGAGCCAGTGCGTTTAACGGGTGACTGCGAGCGATAAGTGCACCGTACGAATACAAAAAAGGACGCGTACTCACTCCGAAGGGGCACCTCTTCTTGCGCGACCGACAAGTCACGCAGCGCGGGTCGTTGGCAGTCGCCGGGACACGGCATTCCTCCATGCCCTGCTCAACGCAGAGCTGGCAGCGGTCGCTGCCGTAGTGCTGTAGTGCACGCATCGCGTCAGCTTCCGCGGAAACGTAGGACGGCACTTACCACCGTATCCTGCGACTTGGGCGGGATGTTAGGGGGTCGCGCCCATGAGCGCAGACGGACCGGGTGCGCCATCGCAGCGGGCGCACGGCCCTTCGCCTTCCAGGCGAGGTAGATCTCCGCCTGGCGCTGCGCCTTCCTGCAGTCGTCGCCGGTCACACGCCCCACGTCGATCTCGTATCCTTCGCTGTGCGGATCGTCCTCGTCCTCGCGGTCTTGGACCGGGGTTGCAGCTGCAGTGGGTGCGCTGTTCGTCAGACGACTCGGTGTAAGTGCGCAAACACTTACGGTTGAGTCGGTCGTTGCCTGAGATGGGGTGCGCGCAGTCAGACACAGGTGCGCGCACGTAGACACAGAAAACTTACTGAGCCAGATTTCCGCAAACGGCCTCATGGCGGCCTCCTGGTCCGCCGGCGACCACTTCTTGCCCCACCACTTGGGCTTCACGTTGCGCCAGCCGGTTGCGAACGTCTTGAAGTCAAGACCCTCCTTCCACGCGCCCTCCGCCGGCGCGTCCCACCACTGCCAATCGAAGCAAATGTCGGTGAGGCGGGGGAACTTCTTCGCCTTCGGTACGCAGTTCATCTCCTCGCGCCACGCCTCGGTCTGGGGGACCGCACGTCAATCCCCCAGCTCGCATCCCACAGAACAGGGTACTCACCAGCAGGTATGTCGCGACGATCATTTCAAAAACCTTGAAGGACGCCGGGCTGTTGTACAGCGCCCGGAGCATCCTGTTGAGGAGCATGAGGTCCTCCTCCGTCCAGTCGTCCCATCGCGGCGGGTGGTCCGTGAAGACAAAGACGTCGCGCTCGCTGAGACGGTGTCCGGCCTCGAGGGCGACCTTGCGCAGGTAGTTGCGCACCTTTTCCATGCCCCAGGTGCCGACCATTGTTGCAGGGTGTCGAGGAAGAGCGGGGTGAGTGGTAGAAGCAGGGGGGAGAGGGAGTGCGAGTGGGAGAGGGAGATGCGCGCGAGCAAGACCGAGCAGCCACAACGGCGTCTAAGTCTCAGCCACAAGCCACGGCGCTAAGTCGACCGACGCGACGCGCCGGCCACCGGTCATCTGACCGTATGTGCCGTTAACGCTCAAGTGTTCGGCCTGCACTGTAGGTAAGGGGTGATTAAGTGTGCGCAGTTTTATTACCGTGCGCACGGTGATTCTTACCGTGCGCGCGGCGATTCTTACCGTGCGCATAGCATGCGGTACTCACCGTGTTTGGTGCGCGCACCTTTGTGACTTACCTCTGGCTGAATGAATATGTGTCCGACCGTGAGTAGCATTGTTCCACGCGTGTTGTAAGAGACCATACAAACATGACTACACAACTGAGATCTGGTAGGTAGAACATGTCACTGAGTGTTCAACGTTCAGAGTGCGGGATGCTTACCACTGCTGATAGAATTCGACCTGCGCATTGAACCACGCGAGGCGTGTCGAGATAATGTCGACGCTTTTCGAGACGTCCTCAGGTGACGGCCCACCTCCGCGGTATGTACGGTCATTGACCCCGTGCAATGTGGCACGCTCCGACTGTAGACGGAGATATACGTGCTGGCAGTGAAGGGCCTGGCGCGCACGCCATACCCGTTGAGCAATGTTGTCGCGCACAAGCTCAGGTGGTTCGGGCATTGCGACGGGCTTCTGCGATCCGGACTGCTTGTCCCAAAAATCAATCTCCTTGGGGTGCGCAAACAGCGATGTGAGTTGCCCAATGGGGAGCGTGTATGGTGCGTCCGGAATCGCTCTATCCCTTGGGAGATCGATTTCGAGCCAGATGGGTGGTCGGCGCTCACAGCGGATATCGAGTTTCTCTGCAACTTTTCAGACAGGTGCCATAATACTAGAGAGAGAGGGGTGCGCGCACCGTGAATCATGAGTAGTAGTGCGCGAAGATGACCGAGCCAGCGGTCGACCCAAACATGGATGTCTTCATCGAATTCAATCTCACGATCTATGCGCAATTGCCGCTCTTGGAGAAGAAGGGCAATGTGCGCACAGATGCGCTCAAAGAATTCGTACTCGTTCGTGTAATTGATGTGGTCATAGGGGACAAACCACTGAGGGCTCGGATTCACAAACCGTCCGGAATAGCCAACAAGTGTGTTGCGCTCTTGCGCGGCGGTATCGAGGTCAATGGCGTGTTTGGCATGATGGTTGTACAGGATCCGCTTGATGGGTGGATCCTGCCAGAGTATGCCTGCATCGACTGTAGCAATGGAGGGTGAGTAGCTACCGATGTAATAAAGGTGTGGTACATGCCATAATTCTTGTCCAGTATTTCTGTGTGATGAGTCAGTATGCTGAATAGACTAATTGTGATGCAGAGAACATACTGTGCCAGTAATCAACAGTCTCCCTCACCAAGCACATGAGACTGATAGTGGACCGCGCGATGTGCGTCCATTCATCACGATCATGAGTGTGGATGCGCAATGATTCGGGCAATCTGGGGGTGCTCCAGTGCCTGTACAAGGGGGTGATGAAGTTGGCCAATGCGATCATGACCGCTTCGAGTCGATCGATCTCTGAGCGTACATAGAGCATGTTGAGGGGTTGCGGGTCGGTGATTGTACGGACGCATATGATGCGGAGCCACTCCTTCATGTGCTCGTGCCATTTTTGGTAGATCTCGTAGATGGTGAGCGGGCCGTATGCGGGACCGACGGGAACGAGCGATTGCACGAATTGCTCCGTGTGTTTGTGGATCAGCCGGACGAGCACAGCAGCTTCGAGGACGACACGAATCCGGTCAGACCATGCTGGACGGTCCATGGTGACTGGCCAGCGCTGAGTGCTGTGGTAGGGGACATGGTGAGAGCAAGAACGTACCTGGCGCACACAGATGGTCTGTGGATCAAAGGGAAGGGACTGATCACCCATCATGCAAACAGATGAGTCACATGTGTGGAATATTATGGCACGTGACAAGGAGGGCGCGCGCGGTCGCGCACGTCCTCCTTTGACATGCATCAGGGGTGCGCGCACCATGCTATGCATGCCCAAATACACCTCGGTAGGAGGGCGCGCGCGATCGCGCGCGCCCTCCTATTTAGCAGATATATGTGCACACACACCGTATACGTTGGCAGAATAGACGCCGGTACACATGCCATGTAGGAGGGCGCGCGCGATCGCGCGCGCCCTCCTATACCATGGATCATGGGTGCACGCACCATCCCATACATGTCCAGAATATCTGTGTTTAGGAGGACGCGCGCGGTCGCGCGCGCCCTCCTATAAGACACATTTTGATTGGACATGTGCTGTGTATGCACACTGAAATAGACGCTGTATAGGTACGATTAGGAGGGCGCGCGCGATCGCGCGCGCCCTCCTAATTGGTATGTATGCCATCTCCATAATATCCGTGTTTAGGAGGTCGCGCATGGTCGCGTGCGTCCTCCTTAATGTACCTTGTCATGACCCATCCAGCATACATTTTAGGAGGGCGCGCGCGATCGCGCGCGCCCTCCTATGAGGCATCTTTTGGTGCATATGTACTACTCACACAGTGGAGAAATGTCACCACTTGCCTTATATGGTTATGCCCATATATAGTAATTCCTATATCGGGCAACACAACCCCACCACAACCCCCCCCATGTTTACTGTAGGTCACTATAATCAAAACTGTCGCAACCAAAGGTCAGTGGACTTGGAAGTGCAACACGATTTATTTTGTTTTACTGACCATTCAATGTGCAGAATGTGTGTGCCAACCGTGCTGCTAACCTCAACCCGTCGGGAAACTCGCAGGAGGATCAGGTCAACGTAGCGTCGGAGCGACCGTTCTTGCCAGAGACGCACGACTTGCAACAACCGTTGCAGCGGCACGAGGTATGCAGTCGAGGCTTTGCAAGTGAAATCAACCTTAATGGGGTGTGCAATAGGAGGACATTGTCGCCGAGCATGGGTCGTATAACTTCCCTGAGAACGCTGACCGCAGTGCAGTTCCGAGTGATATAGCACCAGAGCCCCCCTATCTCGATCAAGCAGGGTACGGGGGCCATGCATACAGTGCACCGTCTGCGGCCGCACTGTCTTTTGAGCAGGCTTTTGCCGCCGTGGCTTCACCTTCTTATGAGCTGGATGCCAACATCGTGATACCTTCATCGCAGCCGTACTATGGCACAGGTGCACCGGCTTCCTCTCAGTCCTATGGCATGCTGGCATCCTCGCAGTCCTATGGCATGCCGGATTCATCACAGAGCTATGGCGTGCCAGCCTCGAGCTCATTGCAGCCCTATGACACGCCGGGCTTACCGTCCGAATCAATGCAGTCCCATGGGCAGCCAGTGTGCATGTCCCGACTTTGTGGCCCACTTATTCCGACTCTACGGCCATTGCACCGCCCTTGTTGGGGCCTCAGGCTTATGATGTGGCCGCAATGCCCTTATCGCAGCCCTATGGTGCCGGTGTTGGTGCACTGGCATCTTCATCGCAGACTCATGCCGCATCTGCGCCGTCTTCGTCTCTCCAGGTCGCGGCAACACCTTCCTTCCACGACGCTGAGTATCATAATCCATCGCAGATAGCCTACCCAAATGCCCCGCAGTGGGCATTTGGGGTAGGTTATCAGCCTGCACCACCACTGCAGCCTGTTCAATCTGAGTCAGCTGTTGGCCAAGACCGACGGCCCCTCCGAGCTACTGGTCTGGGAGTCGGGCACCCTTACAATCTGGGCCTCGTCCGCCGTGGGTCGCAGTCATCAGAAACACGCAATATGGAGTCTCTCCCATTGGACAGAACTCGCGTTGTCAATGTGACATCCCTCAACACCAACCTGCTGGACTTGCACTGCAAGTGATGTCAGTCGACTAAAGTACCATCGTCTGCTGCAGCTAGTAAGTGATCTTTTTTTCTTTTATTCACAAACATGCATTGTGTCACGGTGTTCATCCTATGTCGTGTAGGCGAATCAAGTGAGCAACAGCCTGAGTGGCAGCTGATGTTGACCAGCCTGTACCACCACTGGTCGAATAACACGGTGCCCAAGCCTAACGCTATCCAGCATCCTCCGCCACTTCTCCTAGAGAAGCTAGAGCCTGATGAGATCAGTGTTTGCCGCCAACTGTATGCAGAGGCTGCAAGGCCTCTTATTGAGGAGTGGATCGTGCTCATGGACACATTCCCAACCGCTGGGGACCTGCAAAGCAAGATCACCAGCATCATCAGGCTCATCCATGACCGCCAGCTCGACGTAGCCAAGTACGGCAACAACAAGAGGCGCTATCAGGTGCTAGCTGACAAGAAATTGGAAGCGAAGGTGAGCTTCAAAACAATTCAAAGAATATTCTCACATCAATTCGTTATAGATCAAGGAATATCCTGGAGCTCTCCAGGCTTGTTCAAGCAGGCCGCGGTGGCCTTTGTCCCGATACTTGTCACTGGGCTAGCACCTCATGGTATGTACTCGCTCGCTACTGATGATGATGACGACTTCAATATGGATGTTGAGCAACTTGGCGAGGAGAGGAGACAGTTAGTTGAGAGGTACCTTAGTGGTACTGTACCTGCATTGGAGTTGTTACACGTCAAGGATTCTACGGTGCGTACATATACTTCACCTGAATTCTTAGTATATTCTGAAATTTTATAAGGGCACTGTCATTGGGCCCTTCGAAAAGGACCTACTCTTGCCGTGAATCCTCGACTTTGTTCTCTTCCAGCGTCCAGGTGGACTTGGACGAACCCACCACTACCTCTTCCACAATGGTATTCCCAACTCCTTGATGGCTCTGGCAGCCATTGCAGCCATTGCAAGCCTCAGGAGTTTGGTGTGGCATCCGCAACAGCTCTGACTTTTCTGGTGCTCTCTACGCCATGCGGTGCAAGGCCATGCTTCAGTATGTCCAGCACTTCAAGAATTCAGATTCACTTGGTCCACACTTCCAGCGCGTGAGTCGCAACATCGTCAAGGTCGGAAGGTACATTTTTTTATTTGCTCGACCAAACAACTAGTTAACTGCTACATTCATAGGGGATGGGGACAAATGCTGGCATAGGCAGCAAAGAACAATGAGTATTGATTGGAAATTGATTGTACAATGTATCTTGCAGCTTTATGACTCAATAAAACCAGGCTCCTAATACCAGCCGTCCATAGTGTTCTCGCTCGTACATGTCGAGGGGGGACTTCAGCCTATATACGAAAAAATATAAAATGAGCGCTTAAATCATATTAGACGCTCTAAAGTTTTGACTTACTATACTGGGGAATTTCTTTAGCCGAATTGACGAGGAGAACACTATAGGACGGCTGGCCAAACTTGTCCCCGAGGCATGGCCGAAGGGGCGCTTATTGACTAGTCAAAGCGACGTACCCCTACGCTAGGTCTTATTTACTGGAGTATCCGACTGGCGTGCGGTCGCGTATGTAATCAAGCTTGGGCGGCTGCCAAGGGCCCGCGTGATTGCAAATTGGCGAAAAGAAATCAAAAATTGATGGGGACTCGAACCTGTGCGCCGTAAAAGACAGCCGTGCGCTATAACCACTCGACCATAGCAGCTACATAGGTTCCTCAACGGCACGCGATAAGAGTACTCTACAGCGTGTGGGCGCTATTCTCGTACGCCCTGCTGTCACCTGTCAGCGCCGTCTGCGGGAAGTGCGCGGCCTGGCACATCAGCGAAGCACACAATGAATTTTCTCGTGTCCGTGTAGGAGTTGCCTCTGACAGTTAGTCAATGACTGCTGAGTTCTTATCTGTTGAGTTCGCCCCGCGATCTCGATCTCCGCCACCGGGCACGTGACATACCGCCGGGGGTGGTTCGTCCGTCTCGTCCTCTCCCCTTCTCTTTCCTCAGTCGAGTTGTTCGAGACTGAGGTAAGAATCCACATCACTATACTGTAGCACTGATACTGACTACCTACGAAGCGTCTGACCGTATCGTCTAGGTAGATCAATCTAAGTCGAGTTGTTCGAGACTGAGCGTCTGACCGTATCGTCTAGTCTCTACAGGTTATGAGCCCCGGGCGGTAATTTTGATCCCGCCCGCTTACCTGAGACTTCGTTTCGGCTTTTCAGACCCGGAACAACCTCGAGGCACCCATCAACGTGTGCTAACCCCGCCTTTACCCCGCATATAGTCACTCTACAGGCCAATGACGATCACCCCGACTTCGAGTCCCAGGGTATCGGTACCCAAAACGCCAAGGAAGCAATCGGAACTATCTCCGGCGATAAAGATGGATCTCAAGGCGACCTCCAGAGAGAAGATCTCGCTCCTCCACGTCCCGTCGTCCCTGCTCAGCGGCGGAGTCATCCTCGACCGCAAGAAGGACAACTGGTACGATTGGAAGACGTACATCGCGAACTCTCTCAAGATTTGCTTCGCCTGGGGGTACCTATCCGGTGAGGAGATCGCTCCCTCTGTCGACGACGACCCCAGCTCCGTCGTGAACTTCCGACGCAACGAGCAGGTGATCATCGCCTTGCTCAGCTCGAAGGCGGTGAAAGAGGAGCAACGCTTCATCGCTGGGTTCACGGACGCACGCGCTCTCTGGGTCGCTCTCTGCGCTCGACACGAGAAGCAGCCTGGCGCATACGCTCAGGTCCGCCTTCTTCAGGATTTCCTTGCCTGTCGTTACACTGCCGAAGAACACTTCTCGGAGACGACTACACACCTCCAAGAACTGGCCGAACGTATCTTCCACATCGGCATCCCGAACCTCGAGGTCTTCATGACCATCGGCATGCTCAATTCCATGAACGGCTACCTCACCCATCTGCAGTCGCAGGTTGGTTCGTCGCTCACGGCTTCGGCCACTTCGGGCATCCCTTACACGTCCATCGACATCGCTGCTCGCCTCGATCTTGAGCAACGACTCCTCTCCGACAGCAAGGTGTCCTCGTCTGCCATCGCTCTCGCAGCCTATTCGAAGCCCGGGAAGCCGACGTCGTCGCAGAAGACGTGCACTAACACCAAGTGCCCACGTCCGAACGGCCACACAGCTCCGGAATGCTGGGCCCCCGGGGGCGGCATGGAAGGTCGTCGCGAGGAGGTGCTCGCGAACAAGAAGACCGGGAAGTGTTCCGCTAAGCCGGCGGCCTCTTCCTCTGGTACTGACCGCGACAAGCAGGGCCGTGCATACATCGTTGACGGCAAGACCGGCCATGCGTACTTACTGAGCACGGTTCCACCGTCGACCGCCGAGTCCGCTTCTTCGGGCGACGCCACTTCCGAAACCGACTTCGCCGGTCTTGCCACTGACACGTCCCCTGAGTGGCTCGCCACGGTGGCGGTCCCGGCAGATCTCTTCGAATATGAGACCTTGGTGTCCGTCGAGGATGAAGAGTCAGTCTCTCTCAACTGGACGGCCCACAGCCGTGCTCCTGACGACCCTGCTGCTTTCTCGGTGGCGCCGCTGCCTGCTTCGGCTCGTCGCATCTCTACTGAGGGGACTGAACCCTTTGTGTTCGATTCCAGCGCGTCCACGCACCTCTCCCCTCGTAAAGCCGATTTCCATGACCTCCGACCCATCTCTCCTCGTGGCATTAGGGGGGTGAGTGGCTCCGTCATCTACGCCTGCGGTGTGGGCAAGGTACGCCTTCACATTGGTCGCGGCGCCTCTATCATCCTCGAGAACGTCCTCTACGTGCCTCAGGCCACTGTCCGCCTTGTCAGTATCTCGGCCCTCTGTGCCTCGGCGTCTCGCTACTCCGTGCTCTTCACGGACACTGGAGTCCGCATTCTCAAGCCGGGCGGGGCTGTTCTGGCCTCCGGCACGTTGACTTCCAAGCGTCTCTATTCCCTCGATGGGACGCCTCCCTCCACCGAGCACGCCCTGTACTCTGGCCGTGTGCCGACACTCGATGTTTGGCACCGTCGTCTCGGGCACGTCAACCACCGCACGATCCACGACATGGCTCGCTTCGGGTCTGTTTCAGGTATGCCTATCATTCTCTCCCCACCGTCAAAGTGTGAACATTGCATTCTCGGCAAGCAGACGAGAAGCGCAGTTCCTAAAGTACGGGTGGGGAGAAGGCGAAGCGGATTCTGGGCACCGTTTTTGTGGACGTGCAGGGGCAGCAGGACGTGCGCTCGGCTCTGGGCAATTTGTATTCTATGAACATTCTTGATGATTACACGTCGCATACGTGGGCTATTCCGGTGCCCTCGAAGGTCATCCTTGAACGTTTCAAAGCGTGGGTCCTCGCTCGTGAGGTCGAGACCGGGGAACACCTAGGCATCGTGCAGGTGGACAACGGCGAGCTGCTCTCCAACGACTTCAAAGCGTGGATCGAGGGCCGTGGCTCTCAATGGCGTACGACCGCGCCGCATACATCCGCGCAGAATGGTCGCATCGAACGTTTCCATCGTACGCTCATGGACCGCGCTCGCGCCATGCGGCTTGCCGCCAATGCTCCGCCAAATCGCTGGGACGAATTTCTCGTCACTGCGAACTATCTGTCCGTCCGCACGCCATCTCGCTCCCTCCCGCCTGGCGTCACGCCGTACGAAATGTGGCACGGCAAGAAGCCGGATCTCTCACACTTACGGGAAATAGGTTGTAGGGCGTTTGTGCTCATTCAAAACCGCCACAATCCCAAGATATATGAGAGGTCCGTGGAGTGCGTGCTAATTGGGTACGGTCAGCACTCGAAGACATATCGGCTGTACCACAGAGGGACCCATAAGGTGGTCGAGTCGTTTCACGTCTCGTTCATCGAGTCGCATGAGGCTCCCTCGGTTCCTCCGGTCTCCGGTGTTCTGCCATTGTCCTCGGCTGCCCCGCCCGCACCAGCTTCGCCTGCGTCTGCGTCTGCGTCGGCGTCCGACACCGTGATTGACGATGATCCAGTGGCTGCTGATCCGCCTCCGTCCTTCATCGCTCCTGTGCCGGCTGACGCGCCTCCGATGCGTTCAGCTCCGGCCGTCCCTCCTGCGCCCGCGCAGCCCGCTCCTGTCCTTGCTCCCGCCCTCGCGCCTGCCCCGCCGCCGGTACGTCGCTCCTCGCGCTTACCAATGCCTTCGCAGAAGCAGGCGGCCGCCGTCGGCGTGCCGTTTGTCTCTCGCCTGGATCGCACTCTGGAGCAGATGCGCGTGGCCTCTCCGCGTCCCTCTTCCCCTTCCGGTATCCCTGTGCCTATTCCCCCTAGCGCCCCGGCCGCTGCCCCTGCTCCGCCTCCTGTGGTCACTTCCGACCTCGACGTAGGCGAGCCGTCTGCTGACGCCGCACCGGACCTTGCGTCTGCGCTTGCGGCGTTGGCTAATGACGATGTCTTGCCTCTCAATGTCGAGTACCCGGGCGATCCCGCCTCTCTTGCGGAAGCCGAGGCGTCTCCGTTCCGGGATGAATGGCGCGCCGCCCTTCGGGACGAGCTTCAGTCCATCAAGGATCTGGGTGTGTACCGCCTCATCCCTCGCTCGCAGGTTCCGGCGGGGCGTCGCGTCATGAAGGGCAAGCCCGTTTATAGGTTGAAGCGGAATGAAAATGGCGACCCGGTGCGTTTCAAGGCCCGTTGGGTCGCTAAGGGTTTTCAGCAGGTATACGGGCAAGATTATAATCGGACCTCCTCACCCACAATGCGCATGGAGTCCTTTCGTGCACTCCTTCATCTAGCCGCATCTCTGGACTGGGAAGTCGAGCAGTTGGACGTGAAAACTGCCTTCCTTTACGGCGTCCTACCTGAGGAGGAGTACTGCTACATGGAGCAGCCTCCGGGTTTTGAGGAGCCTGGCAAGGAGAGCTGGGTTTGGGAGCTGGTACGTGGCATTTACGGCACCAAGCAGGGCAGTCGTACATGGAACGACACCATGAACGCGCACCTGCTGAGCATCGGCTTCACCCGCCTGCCCTGCGAGTACTGCGTTTACTATCGCAAGACAGAGCGGGGGACTGTCCTCACGGGCGTGCACGTCGACGACTTCCTCCTAACGGCTAGCTCGGCTGCCGCTAAGGAGGAGTTCAAAGACGATTTGCGTCGCGTCTGGAAGATCGCTGACCTTGGTGAGGCTCGGTTCTGTGTTGGCATTCAGATCGATCGCGACCGCACTCGTCGGACGGTTGCCGTCTCGCAGACTGCCCTCATTGACAAAATTGTCAAGCAGTTCCGCCTGGACGGCCCTGACTGCGCTCCGGTCTCTACGCCCATGGAAGCCGGCCTGCGTCTCTCTCGCTCTCAGCACGCTCCCAAGACTCCTGCTGCCAAGGAGCGTGCAGCGCGTCTCCCCTACTGCTCTCTCATAGGCTGTCTTATGTACCTCGCTATCGGCACTCGCCCGGACATCGCGCTTGCGATTCAGCACCTCAGCCAGTTTCTCGACTGCTATGCCGAAGTCCACTGGGAGGCCGCCAAACGCGTCGTGCGGTACCTCAAGGGCACGCGCCTCTTCCGGCTCCACCTCGGCGGCGCTGATGCGGCTAATCTGAACGGCTACGCCGACGCCAGCCACGCCAGCTGCATCGACACTCGTCGTTCTACAGGCGGCTATTGCTGGAATCTCGGCTCGGGCGTCATATCTTGGTCCGCGCGGAAGCAGCCTACGGTCTCGACTTCCACGACTGAAGCGGAATACGTTGCGGCCGCTGAGTCCTCGAAAGAAGGCGTCTGGCTGCGTTTCTTGCTTGACGGCCTTGGTTTTCCACAGCACTCGGCGTCCCTCATGCGCGTCGACAGCACCAGCGCCATCACCCTCTCTTCCGACTCCACCTTCCACTCTCGTGTGAAGCACATCGATATCAAGTGGCACTACTTGCGCGAAGTCGTCCTCGCCAAGCGGATCGCTATCCAATACGTCCCGTCTCACCTCAATGTCGCCGACGCTTTCACGAAGGCGCTCGAGCGCAAGCCGTTCCAGCTCTTGCGAGGGCTCATGGGCCTCAGGCCTCCATGCGAGGAGGAGTCTTCTAGGTGAGGAGGAGTTCCTCAACAGGAGGAGTCCATCTTCTCGTCTGCACTGTCGCGTCACCCGTTCTCTTTTCCGATCCTTTCATCATTACGATACCTAATGTCTCTGGACTCTTCATGGACTACTTCTGATTCTCCTTTCCCGTTTATGCGATACCTACATTATACGCGATACCTACAATTTCTTATGTTTCCCCCTACGTACTTCACGTTCCCCTCCGTCGTCTCTCTCGTCATTCGCGCCGAGGAGGAGTGTTGAGTTCGCCCCGCGATCTCGATCTCCGCCACCGGGCACGTGACATACCGCCGGGGGTGGTTCGTCCGTCTCGTCCTCTCCCCTTCTCTTTCCTCAGTCGAGTTGTTCGAGACTGAGGTAAGAATCCACATCACTATACTGTAGCACTGATACTGACTACCTACGAAGCGTCTGACCGTATCGTCTAGGTAGATCAATCTAAGTCGAGTTGTTCGAGACTGAGCGTCTGACCGTATCGTCTAGTCTCTACATTATCATCTTCACCCCTTCTGACAGCAGGGCGTACGAGAATAGCGCCCACACGCTGTAGAGTACTCTTATCGCGTGCCGTTGAGGAACCTATGTAGCTGCTATGGTCGAGTGGTTATAGCGCATGGCTGTCTTTTACGGCGCACGGGTTCGAGTCCCCATCAATTTTTGATTTCTTTTCGCCAATTTGCAATCACGCGGGCCCTTGGCAGCCGCCCAAGCTTGATTACATACGCGACCGCACGCCAGTCGGATACTCCAGTAAATAAGACCTAGCGTAGGGGTACGTCGCTTTGACTAGTCAATAAGCGCCCCTTCGGCCATGCCTCGGGGACAAGTTTGGCCAGCCGTCCTATAGTGTTCTCCTCGTCAATTCGGCTAAAGAAATTCCCCAGTATAGTAAGTCAAAACTTTAGAGCGTCTAATATGATTTAAGCGCTCATTTTATATTTTTTCGTATATAGGCTGAAGTCCCCCCTCAACATGTACGAGCGAGAACACTATGGACGGCTGGTATTAGGAGCCTGCCCTCGACATGTACGAGCGAGAACACTATGGACGGCTGGTATTAGGAGCCTGCAATAAAACCCGATTTTTTGGATATCGCATCAATTCCGCCAGGTATCGGATGTCAGTCTCGCGGCCCAATGGCAGCGCGAACCGCCCGGGCTCTCGAGATCATCACAGCCGATTCAAATTTGAAATTTCTCGACTTTACAGATGGACCATCAAAACAGTATGCAAGACCCCGTAGCCTAAGCAATGTACTTGTCCTCAACTCCTGTGGCTAGCACTGGTAATACCTGTAACTGCAATAAGGGCTCACCCCGAAGCTGAACAACAGTTACAGAACGATAGCAAGGTATAAATCGTCACGACAAAGCGGCATACCCACCAGAGCAAATGTGTGAAGCAGCATAACGTCAGTCAGACCTGCAGGAAATCTGTCCGTAGTGAATCTGCATCGCCCCTGTGCTTCGCACCGGCCCACAAGACCGGACTCGCCGTTAAGAACTCGCGCACACCAGGACCTTTGACCGGCGAGCCGGGTTTCCTCTCACCGCCTCCACCAGGTGCACCATCCTTAGCAGGCACAGGCGGCGCATCAGTTGCCACGAGTGGCAGCGTTGGCGGCGGGCCGCGCGTCGACACCGCAGTGTAGCCCCCTCTGGAATCGGCAAAGACGCTCCCGAAACCGCCGCTCCTACTACCGCTCGCAGAAAGCCCGGCCCCGACGTTCAAGCTCGCCATGCTCGCGCCGCTCATCTCGAGGTTGACTTGCGACGTAGACGGGTCCCTGGAGCTGAAGAAGGGGTTGTGGAGCGCGAAGCTCGTGACGCTCTCGCCGCCGTGGTAGTGCACGGTCGTGCCTGTGCCCCTGCGCCTGCGGCCTGGGATGGCCTCGGAGAAGGCGGTCGACTTGGGTGTGTTGGGAGGCGGGGCGCCGAGGCGGAAGGCGTGTTCGCGCCGGCGTCTGCGATAGTAGAGGTAGCGGAGGAAGGCCCAGACACCGACGAAGATGAGCACGAGGCCGAGGATGCCGCCGAAGAGCCCGGCGAGAATGACGGGCGCTTTGGATGATGAAGACGAAGTGTTGGAATCAGATGCAGCGGACGGCCTGGGGAGATGATTGGTCAGTTCACATAAGAACGGGACGGATGCCGATGAACAGAAAGGTCGGGCGGCTTACGTCGCGAGTCCACTGCCGCTAGGAGAAGAGGTGCTAAAAGAAGACAGTACTCTTGTCAGTTCCTGACTAACGTTCCAATCGATATAGGAAGCAGCTCGGAACTGAGAAAGGAAGGACAGAAGCTGAAACGGAAACACAAGGCGACGCGCGGCACAGTCGCGGACTATTGGATCGGCCTACATTGACCGCGTACTGACCGCACCCAGCGAACAGAATCCGAGCGGGCGTGTGACGAGTTTATAGACGTTGGTTCGTTCGACACTATGGCAGGATCGGGAATACGACCCGATGATCGTCAGGCACAGAGAACAGTACGACTGCAGCCAGTCGCACGACCGTCAGGGCTCTGGCTCTGACCTGGAGCGCGCCGAGTGGCTCAGCCCTGCGTGTCCGGTGACAGGTACACAAACCGCGAACGCACACGGTCGAACACCATTGATACAGCGAGAGCGGTGCAGCGAGCCAGAGAAGCGGCGCCCCAGCGCAGCTGCGTACGACCTCGTATCTCGTCGCTCAGCCCTCGTCCGACGAGACGGGGCAGGAGGGGAGGCAGTGTACCGCAGAGGCAGGCTGAGCACGCTCATGAGACTGTGTGGACGCCAAACGAGTGACGAACATCGCGGATGTCAAACGAAACGTGATGTGCAGCAGCAAGCTGAGGGTCATCTCCGCGATTGATCACACCACAGCGCAGCCGAGAGACATCGGTTTGGGCATCTACAGTGAATGGGGAAGCCAACCAAGAACGCCGCATCCCTCACGGCAGCGGAGCCCGCACGACGCAACAACAGCGACATGGGGCGGAAGATAGAGATAGAGGAAGAGGAAGCGAGACGAAGAGATGAACTCACTCGCTGGATAGATATGGCGGCGTTACAGTGGCCACAGCGGCGGTACTTGTCGCGGCGGTGGTGATGCTGCCACGCACAGGACCATGTCAGAAGACGAGACGCTGCCTGAGAAGACAAAGGACGCACTTTCCATCCGTGAACGTCAAGAAATCTACATCCAGCCAGTTTCCGCGAGTCGTGAAGACAGCTTGAAGGGAGATAAGTGGGTACCGGCCACGTTGTCGGCGGAGAAGTCATATTGAAACAGAAGCTGCTGGAACTGGGTCTTTGAGGCGAAAGCAGACTGAGTGGGGAAAATGACAGCGTCGTCGAATTGGACCTTATAGTCAGCCTAGGCCGCACATGGACGATGTCAGCAGCCGGGGCGGTGTGCTACAAGCAGAGACGTACATGGTCGGGGCCGGTAGAGCCGTAGATGGCTATGGCCGAGCCGCTGAACGTGACGTTGACGGACGCGCCATCCTGCTCTGCGACGTGGTAGGTGCGGTCAAAGTACTCATCAAGGTCGGCGTTGTCGGGACTGGACGCCCCACCCGGCGGAATAGACGATCTGGCTGCTGTCGTCGTCGAGGGTGAAGTTCATGTGAAAGCGGTGGGCAGCGAATAAGGCGGAGGTTAGTAGTTGCTACGATGGTTGCGTCGGCGCCGTGCGTGCATGGACTCGAAGGGGAAGGAGAGAACAACGAAACGACCGACGACAGAAAGGAACGACGAGGAGGGAGGGAGTCCGGTGGACGGAGGAGACAAGCGGAGAGAGCTGGATGGAGGCAAGATGGAGGGGACAGCCTGGGAGTGGCTGATGACCCGGGCTGATCGTACCTCGTCCCCGACCGCTAGTCCCTCCCGCCACCTGCCATCCACTCGTTCGTATCCATCGCCCGGCAGAACGCAGGCAGAACGAGCCACGGTTGCTCGCAGGGGGTGCCGAGGCGGGTCAAGGGGCGAGGGGGCGAGGGATGGAGGTGAGAGGCAAGTGGTGAACCATGCCATAAGGGGCAGGCGGTGTCTCGCGGGAGGCTGGATGCGCGCGGGCGCAGTGGATGGGTGCATGTGCGACGGGGGCCTGCATTGCTGTCCACGCTGTAGGTCGCTATGGGCGTCGCGGGGCGCAGGTGGAACTCGACAACCGACGGCACGACCACGCTGCAGCCTGTAGGCTAACCTAGCTCAGAGCCACTTGGTCTGCTTCGAAGCCAGGCCTCTCTCAGAAGCTATGGCTACCATTTCGCGGCCGTTCTCGTACGGTGAGCTTCCGTGTCCTGCTAGTCTGCGAACAGTATTACAACCCGCTACCTAGATGAGCCGCTGTCCCCACGCCTAGGTACACGGCCCTCAATCGCCGTCGACTTGTCGAGAAAGCCAAGCAGCCGTACAGACGTTCCTCGCTCAGCGATCGAATGTACGGGCAGCCCGGCGACGCGCCCAGCAGCCTCGATCGGCACAGCTCGTCGATTGCTCGTCGATCTTGTTCCTTGTACCTGTCCCCCGGCTGCATCTGGATCGCGGTGGTCAGTAGTGTCCGCCCTATCCACCCAGACCGCTGACGTGAACACCGTTCCGATTGTCCAGTTTCGCGTGTCCTCGTCGGCCGCCTGCTCGGCTCGCCTTCAAATATTTGTGGCAGACGAACCATGTACCGTCGACCGATAAGGCCCATAACGGCGCCGTCTGCACTTACTATGTCCTTGGTACGGCGAATATATTTCGAGCGACGCAGATGCTATCGTCTGCCCGTCCGCATAGGCACACAACGACGCCAATCGTTTCAAAGGCGCGTTGACCACGGGAATATCTCCAGTTTGCGTCGAGGCAGGGACCAGTGGTGGCAAAGCAATTGGTATTGGTATACAGTATCTCCCGGCGGGGGAGCTTCTAGTAGCCACAGCGATGTACACTATTTCGTATTTAGAGCACAGACAGATGGAGAACTCGACGTACACAGCAGCGATCAAGACGGGTAGATTTTGTAACGCTCAACAGGGAGCGCCGCCCAAGGAGGTGCGAGCCAGACGGGAAAGGGGGTTGTATAAACAGAGCATGCGAATGCGAGGTCCAAGTCTTGTATGATGCGACGAAAGAAGGGGGTAACCGCGCCCGAAGACGATGATTAAAAAAGGTGACGCGGCGGATAAGGATATCGAGGTCTGTCGCGGAACGTCACGGAGGGGATGTATACAGTAATATAACACCTGCAGTTCGTGGCCCGGGGGTGTCCGTCGGCGTAGACTGGGGAAAGCCAAGAAGTAGAAAGCAGCAAGTGGAGAAAATAACGGGGAGATTTGCAGACGTACGATTAACCGTTGCCCTTACAATAGCCGAGACACGGCCTCCTCCTCCTCCTCCTCCCTCGAGCGAGCGACGGACAGGCCATTGTCGGCGCAAGGCAAGCACACCGTCAGGCCTCTCGCGCTACCCGCCTCTCGAAGGGCATCTACGCCCTCATTCCAACGGTAGCGGGGATTCGTACTTGATCATTCCCACCTCGGGACTCTGCCCCGTCGCCGAAACCCCGTGGACTTCCAGCGACAGATCCAGTGGATCCTGCCCGTCCACCAGGTGATAGGCCTCGTCCAGCATCTGCTGGTGACGCTGATACTCCTCCGCGTCCCCATCCGCCAGCGACAGGTGAGCCTGGTCCACTACCTGGTAGCCCTGCGTGTAGTACGGGTGCCCATCCTGGCCCAGGTGCACCTGCGAGTCCAGCGGGTGCGGACTCGCGTTGTGGCCATATGCCTGCGCGATCTGCTGCAGGTACGCCTCCTCCTCCGAACGGCGCCGCACCTGGTCCCTCACGTAGTACTCCTCGCGCTCCCTCTCGCGCTCCTGCTCCTCCTGGTGCCGCTGCTCCTGCGCCGCCTCTTGCTGCCAGCGCAAACGCTCCTGCTGCTTGCGGAGCTGATCCTCCTGCTGCCTGCGGAGCTCGAGCGAATATCGGTGCGCCTGCTCCGCGGAAAGCCTCGGTACCGTACTCGTACCCGCCGCCGTACTCTGACCCTGCTGCGGACTCTGGTGTGAGATCGCGGTCGACGAGTGCGAGTTGTGATGCGCTCGTGACGAGTCCGGAGGTGGTGGGCCGCGAGAAGGCTGGTGGCGAGCCGCGTTCGCGTTCGCGTGCTGCTGCTGCTGCTGCTGAGCCCGGGCCTGCTGCTGCTGATAGTGGTACAATTGATCGAGCTGCTGCTGATCCACCGACATCGCCATCTGGCTCATTGCAGAGTTCCATGACGGAGAGCCGTCGAGACTGGGGCCGAGAGTCGCTCCCGTACTCGTGGTCGTAAAGTGGAGCATCTGCTGGTCCGCCGCGGCTGCGTGACCCTGGTGGAGCATCATCGTCGTCGGATCCCGAGAAAGGTCTCTTGCGAGGGTTGCTGTACGGTGCGGGTGCTGATGGTGCATATTCTGAGGCGAACGACGCTGTGGCTGGAGCGTGGAATGAAAATGGAGAGTCGCCGTACCCTCCGACGGGAGACGTTGGTTCCCGTTCGTAGAACCCATCGTCTCGTCCATCCCAACCATATCCATCGCGCCCATCGCGAGCGAGTCGTAGGCTCTGTGCGTTGGCGCTGCCATGCCGTCCAGCGCCGGTAGCCCTGCGCCGCCGAGGCCGTGTGGGGGTGGTAGCTCTGCGCCTGCGCGATACGCGCCCAGCCGTTCAGATCCGGCGAGAGCGTAAGCATTGGATGCGGCGTAGTAGTAAGCTGCGGGAGCGGTGCCCGGGCGAGCTGCTGTGTTGGGCCGTCGACCAAGCCCGACGCTGGGTGTGGGTAGGGGAAGTACATGTGACTCGGTGAGTGGCCCTGTGCTCCCGGGGAATGGCCCTGGGGGATAACCTGCGCCTGCGGATGTTGGTGGGGGCGGGAGAGAGAGGGCGGAAGGGAGGGCGGCGGAGACGACGGCTGCGAGGGGTGGGAGGACTGGGGCTGAGCCTGGGGCGGACTCGTGCGGGCCCCGTGATGTGGGAGACCCACCGACGAGCTCGGCGAGACCGAAGTTGAAGGAGGCGGCGGGGGGACGCGAAAGGACTGGCCCGCATGTGCGGGGTTGACGAAGTGGGTGAGGCTGAGACATGGACGGCTGCAGGGTTACGAAAGGACTGGCCGGGGTCACGAAAGGAATGGCTGGTCGTCTGGCGTATGCTGGGGCGGTCGACGTCGGACGTCTGGACGTGCCAGGTGGTGCCGGCGGAGCTGTAGAGCGCGCCGGCGCCCTCGTAGCCGGTGCTGGTGCCGGGGCGCTGGTGAAAGGGCGGGAGGACGTGGACGCCGTCCTCGCGCTTGATGTCCAGCGCGGGCACGGTGTGGGCGGACGCGGCGGCGGCGGCGGTGGCGGCGGCGGACGCGGCGTGGGTGCGCTTGCGGGGGCCGCCCTTGGAGGCGGCGGTCATGGTGGCGTGGAGGGACGTGAGGTCGTGCATCATGCGCTCGTTCTGGTCCTGCTTGTCTGCGTGGACGGTCTGGGCGTGCTGGCGGAGGTTGTCGAGGCGCGAGAACTGCTTGCCGCAGTGGCAGGTGAACGGCCGCTCGCCGGTGTGCTTTCTGGGGGGACGTGAGGGCGGCGGGGGCGGGGACAGCGCGGAGACGTACCTGATGTGCCTGGCGAGGTGCTCGCTCCTGCTGAAGACCATCCTGCAGTCGCCGTAGCCGCGGCACTGGAACGTCTTGGCCGGCGCCGGGCGGTAGCGCTTGCCGACGCCAGCGGCGGGCGCGGCGGACGCGGAGGGAGACGCGGGCGGGGCCGCGGCGGTGGCGGCGGGGTCGGCGGGGAGGACGGGCTGGGCGACGGCGGCGGCAGCCATGTTTGGGAGGTCGTCGGAGAGGACGTGCGGGGATGGTTGGCTGTCCATTGGCCCCGTCGAGGGCGGGTCGTTCAACCTAAAAGGTGCCTGAGCCCTCTCAATTAAGGCACGTCGGAGTTCCAATCGCTACCGCCTACTCGGGTCAGGCACGCCGCGTCCCCGGCTCCGATTCGACTCTTCCTTCCCAATTTCCCTCTTGTCGATCCCACCGCCCCGGCCTCTCCCCCGGCCCATCCTCCATTCGGCGCCGGCCCCGCCTGCCCGCCCGATATGGCCACCAGCATTCGCCCGTGCCGCGCGGGCACCGCCTCCGTGGCGCCGCTGACAGCGTCCCCGCGCCCGGCCACACCGCCCAGCCTGTGCTCTCGCCTCGTCGGTGTCGCGAGACTGCCTCCGCTGGGCGAGCTCTCGTGACCGGGATGCCCGCGGGCGAGGCCCGTCCGTGCGTGAACTGATCCGGCGCGCTGCTCTGCGACTGCACCCACCTCCGCATCGACTTTGATCCACGATCTATCATCCGCCAAGACTCGCCACAACGTCTGCGCCGTCGTTTCACGTTCTTATCCACCTCCTAACGCCCCTCTGCGCCTCTTCTGGCACGCGATCGCGCCCGTCGCACGCGCGATACGATCCTCGCTCACTCCTCCTCGCCCCTCTCCCCGGCGCGGAAGAGGCGGCCCGCTGCCCGACGCCTCGTCGTGTCTGCACGGGCGCGGTCGCTGGTCGCGCGCCGCTCGCCTCCCGATCACGACCCTCTATGTAACGCACTCCACGCTTCCATGCATCTGCACACATACGCGCTCGAGAAGACGTCAGCCACGCTGCGGCGTCCCAATTGCGCCCTTCGCATTGTGTATGACCCAATCCTATCTCCTCCCTCTTCTGTGCGCGTCAAATCGTTTCCCGAGCAAGTATCAAACCACCGATAGCCACTACGTTCGTCAACCCGCCGTGTCCCTGAATACTTTACAAAACAGGTAATCGTGCACCCCGTTCCATAGCCGGACTTTTCACGCGCAATGAGCGAGCAGTCAGACGGCGAACCAGTAGTGTATCTGCCCCAATGTATCTCCTGCCTGTCATGCCCGCCAGCCACCCCCTGTAAATCATCCGTCCTTCCTCAGGCTAGCACTGCATCACGGACGACGCGCTGCCCCTGATCGGTGCGGACAACCGCCCTCGCTCGCGCTCGCGGAACGCCTTCGCTCGAAAACGCCGACGCACACACCGCACATGCTCACGCGCTCCTTCACGCCAGCATCCCGTCTCTCCTCTCTCACCGCCGCAGCCCATCACCCACGGTAAACCGTTCACCCCAGCAAACAAGCCACAGTTTCTCCGCACGGCAGCGTGGACGGAGTGCACTGGATCTGCAAACCATCGCCGACCTGCGCGGACCTCAGGCGCGCCTACGTCCTATCTGCTTACCTGTGATCACGCGCGCAGGATGTGTCACCAGCTCGCCCGTCCTGCCCAAAGCAGCAGCGGCAGCACTATGCACATACCGTCCGTTTGGTCCAGACAGCAGGGACACCGCCCGAGAACCGCAATGAATGAGACTGCAACGGGATATCCGTCGCCCAGACCGCAGCGACGCTCGCGGACGTATTGCGTGAGACGAAACAGTACGGCAAGTGAACAAGCGTGGTGGTGGACATGTGTGCCGGACGGTAAGAGTGTCCCGTGAGCCGGAGCCTGCAGCGAACAAAGCAGAGGCCGAAAGAGCACAGATAACGGAGGTGGCTCCTTCGGGATGAATGAGGTGGGGGTGCCGGGAGAATGGAATTGGGAGACGCGGGATTGCATCCGTGCTGCTGGCTACCGTCCAGACGGCCATGCTACCGCTGGCTACCGTTAAGCGTGAAGACGCGGTGGAGCAGCTGTCAGCTACTTACGACTTGCCGCGAGAGCTCAGAGGCTGGTCTCGTGCGCAACCGCAGGCCGTCCGTTGGGCATTGATGGATGATTACCGCGACCCGCATCTGTGCCCTGTCGCGGATCTGGAGGCAGATGCGGTCAGGAAGGTTGTTCGGTCGTCGCAGTGCCTGTGCGTTCATAGCACGCGCGTTCGCGGTCGTCGTGCCTGCATGTCGGCACGACTTCAGCCACCCCCACAGCGCGGTCACGGTACGCGCGCACGCGTCGCGGGACGGTGATGTGGCCGCGGCGAAGTTCTCTTGTTCCGCCGCTGGAGCGTCCGAGCTGCAGGCCTGGAGCTGGTGGTTCGTGCAGAAGCCATGCAGCCGGTCGTGAGATGGGATGCTGGGACGTGAAACGCAATTTGCTGGACGTACAGCGGGGGTCGGCAGTGGGAGGACGCGTTCAGTGTGGCGTCTGCAGCCTGCGAACGCGCGGGTCGACTCGAGCCCGGATAAGATTCCCAGATCGCTCCGCCACGCGACCGGCGTCTTCCCGACCCAGACTGCGGGGTGCCCAGCCCGACGCGCCGATGCCCGCAGGCGCCCGCACGCACTCCCACAAACGATGCCGGCGGGTGCACATTAGGTAAGCGCGTGCCCGGA
Organism: Fomitopsis serialis; assembly: GCF_022376445.1. NCBI lineage: Eukaryota > Fungi > Basidiomycota > Agaricomycetes > Polyporales > Fomitopsidaceae > Fomitopsis > Fomitopsis serialis. Next base: position 52,272 of record NW_025955023.1, read on the forward strand.
GCCAGGCCGCGCGGTCTGGACGCGGTCTGAGCCGGTGATTACACCCAGTTGGGAAATAGGGGCGGGTGGCGCGTGAATTTGACGCGGCCAATGGGAGGCCGCCCTTCTCGTCAGCTCGAGCGATCCTCGACGAGGCCACACAGCCGCTGCCGTTGGCGTGGGCGAGCAGGCAGCGGGCTGTGTGCAGGTCTGGATCACCCGTCGCGGCGAGGATGAGAAAGCCGAGGGCGACGCTGCCCAAATGGGGTGCTTCGTGGCTTCGCTGACCCACTTTGTGTGGGCGGTGGTGCGCTCCACCGTCGGCCTCTTTCCCCTATTGGATACTGTAGTGGTTCGTGAGTACACAGCCGCGACGGGCTGTGCTGCATCCCGCCTCCCGTCCGTTCTAGCCTCCTCGAACGCTGCATCCCGCCGCCACATAATTCATGCTAATCGCACACAATTCCGTCCACCAGTCAGCGAACAAGGAGCATGAATTCCTTGGAGCCGCGTGAGGCACGGGCGAACCTCCGAGGACGCCTGCACCCAGACCGTCTCGCGCTGAAACTACCAGTCCGACATCTACAGCCAATCCTAGCTGGCAGGTAGGAGCATCCCATCCTGTCTCTCCATCCGTTCCCGTCGTGATCGGCTCAGTAGACAAGCCGCGCCAATCCTGAGGCCTTCATCGCGGTTGACATCCCGCTGACCCCTCAGAAGTCCTGCCTGGCCCCGGGGCGGTGTTCTGTCCACACAAATTTGGAGCAGAACGTGTCCGCCAGCTCCCTGCCATAGGCTGAGCACCTACAGTCGAGCCTTTGCCATGTCCGGCCGCGCAGAAAATTTGCGCGAACGATCATGTATCACGAATTAACGTATTGTCTTCCCCACACGCATGCGGGCCTCCTGGCTCCAGACGGCGTCCCTGAGCGAGCCGATTGGCGGAGTGCGCACCGGAAGGAGCAGCCGTAGGTCTGCTGGACGTCCAAGCCTGCGCGCCGCCAAAACGTCCGCGCTCGGCCGTCCTGTCGCTGGCGATTGTCGTGCTAGATTGTGGGGCCTGGCTCCTTTAGCTGTGTCTTCGGGCGCGGTTTTCGGAGACTGAGGACGCTTCTGGCTAGATTGCCATGGCGAGGAGGACGGAGGGATGACTGGGCGTGGAGGGGGCGAGGCAGCAGGAAGGCAGAGCGGGGTCAGGCGGCTGATCGTGGATGCGCACGGGTCGGGACCTTGCCGTCCTGTCTGTGGGACTGCCTGCGGGCGGGTGTAAGGTATAAAGTCCTGAGGCCGGCGGTAGGAACGATCAGGGTGGGTCGAAGAGCACCCACTGACAAGGGCCCTCAGGAAAGCAGGGACAGGCACGTAGGAGAGTAGGTAGGTCGGTAGGTAGGTGCAGACCGAGGGAGTGAGCTGAGTGAGGGCAGGTTTGCGAACGGCGGCTGGCGCGATTTTTTTGGATGTTGGGTGGCGTGAAGCGCCCCGTTGGCGGTAGAGTGGCGACGGATGCGCCTTGCCGCACATGCGCACTGGCAAGTGAAATCGTAGGAACATCGACAGTATAGGCGATGACTCACTGGTTGTCCAGGGAGAATAACGCGTCGATGGGCAGCGTATGATGTTCGTCGATGATCGAGAGTCGGCGGTGAGCGCGCACTTCCAAGCGCTGTGTACAGCCTCGCATTGAGGGCCGTTGAACTCCCTGGCCCCTGGGGATGCTGCCGACCTACTCTGCTAGTAGTACACGTCGGTTGTCTCTGCTGGTTGCCTCGATATCGCTCCCATCGCTGCGAGAGCGTTGCTCGTGCTGCAGACGATTTCTCGCGACGCCAGACGGCCTGAAAGTCGGCGACGGTCGTCTCTACATCGAGAACGACCAGCCAGTGCGTTGCAATCCGTCCTTCGGTGACGCTGCTCTGCTCGCTGGCGAGAAACGGCCTGTGTGAGTGCCCGACGCGTTGTAGGCCCCACTGCCCAGTCCGGAAGCTGGTGTCCGATCGCGCCGCTATTGTCCTCCGTCCCTCCGGTCGGTCGGTCGATTGAGCTCCGCGGCGTAAAAATAAAATAACAAAACAGGGGGCCGCATCGACAGAGAAAGTTCGGGGGTGGGGGATCCACTCGGTAGTCTGATGACGGCGAGCACGACGTGGCAGTGGCTACCGATACCAACACCGCGCAGGGAAAGGATCCGACACGGGTCTTTCCGAGGGTGGACTGGGGTCCGTCCTCCCAGATAGGACGGCGGCCTGAGTGTTTGTCGCCCGATCAAGCGACAAAGGGAGGGATGGGCCAATGATTGCTCGTCGCGGACGGGGATGCCCTGAAATTGGGAAAGGGTGAATTCGTCGATGACTGTCGCCGATGCGTACACGACCATCGTACGCGCTTGCTCGCTCTGTCATTCTCTCCGCACCAGCCCGGATGTGTTTGATTTGATTTGATTGTGAACGGCCTGGCGACGGACATGATCGCGGCCTTGTTCTTGTCCTTGTCCCCGTATTTTTGGCGTAGTTGTCCTCGTCCTCGTTTCGGTCTACTCGGGTCTTCTGGACGGCCACGATGTGCGACCCTGCTGGATGGACGACAGACAACCGCGCAGGCCGTCCACATGATGCCGGAAGCATACACCCATCTGACAGATCGCCATCGCATTCGGGACTAGAGTCTGCGCAGCACGTCGCAATTGCAGCACAAGTGTGTCGAAGCACGGGACAAATACACGGGCGGAACGAGCTCGCTATCGGGCCTGCAGCCTTCTTCATTCCGCCTCTCGAGCAGCGGCCTTCCGTCAATGGGTAGATTAAGCCCGTGTCAGGGTAATGGGAGATGCGGGCGAGCGAGGCGAGATACACGCCGCAGATGGGAGATGGGAGACCACTGACGCGAAGCGGTGACGTCGACTCGCACTAGCTCCGACTCGTGTTCGTTGCTACTGACCGGTTCTGGGGTCGTCCTCGCCTTCAAGCCGCCGCGTTCCCTGGGGGCCTAGGGGCGCGCGCGTTTCATGATGCCTTCTCCGGATAAGATGCGAAGCCCGGAGGCCCAGGATCCAGGAAGACGGTGCTCCGATGGGACATGCGAAGGTGGGACTGCTGACGCAGAAATACATACGCCGTGCACGCCAGGACCACGCCTGACGTTCGGGGATGTGTGTAGCTCTTCTACGCACGTCCGTTAAGCTCATTGCGCACGATCCTTTCCGCGCTTCGTGGAGTATTCCACGAACCTCGACTGGGCTCGTCGTGTCCGAAAGCGTCTTTGTTCTCGTGGTATATCCGGTTTCCAGACCACCCGACCCTGCATGGCAGTGCCATCATGGCTGTTCTACTTTCTTCCCTGCGTGTCGGTGATCAGCTCGAGCGTTCGGGCTGCGACCGACTGCATGAAGACATGCTGGGTCGCGCTCGGTAGCCAAGTTCTCTCCTTCACGCGTGTTCCGCCCCCTCCATCTATGAATCCTTCCGCGCTGAGCGCGATCACCATGTACCAGCATATCATGGCCTGTCCGCGAGCTGTTTTATGGTTTCTCTTGATCAGCATTGTGCTTGACGGCATGACGAATAATGGAGATCACTTCCGCAATGACATGGCAGCTTGAGCCAGCAGATACAGATGATGATCAACGTCATTGCGTTGCGCGTCCATGTAGGTGCACGCATCTTGATAAGCGGTTTAATATAACTTGAACCGCAAAGGTCTGATGGAAACTGAGCGGCAACTGAATGCTTGAAGGACGACAGCTGAGAGAATGAACAGGCATGATGCCGTGAGCGTCGACGGCTGCGAGACAAGACAGCCCAATACGTATTACAGGTGGGACAGGAGGAGCTCGGAGAAATCACAGGCAATTACAAGCATAATGAATGGAGCATCCGAGTCGAGACAAGCTCTGCATGGTGCAGACCATGTTTCAATCGAATCCGATTGACGTTCGACATTTGTTGTTCCAATTCATCCATATGTAGCGCGACAAGGTGGGTCTTCTGCGGTCCACCCAAGATCCACCTTGGGGAGCTAGCGCAACTTTTAGCCACTCTTTAGCAAACAGCGCGGACCGACGTCATAGGGGCCGCGAGATCTGAATGAAGATTCAAAATAGAAGTCAAGGCCAAGGGCCCCTATGCTATCGTGGATCGATCTTGTTTTCAATCTCCAACATCGAGCAAAGCGCCTGCGTCTGAGGGTTTGGATAGTGTGGCGCTACAGGACAGCATACGTCAATGTCAAACACCCTCGCAGTTGCTACAGCGCCATACGATCCAAGGGAACAAGACGTACGTTGGTCCCTCAAGCTAGCGTCCCTATTATCAGCGGTCGGGTTCGGTGGAGGCGCGGTTACCACGAACGCCTGGCACTCTTCGATTTTCGTCGCCTTTACGTGCTCTTTCACCCACTCAAGGTCCTTCTCGACAGCAGCTCGGGCGGTGCTCTCGTCGGGATACGTCAGCTGGTTCAGACCCGTGGACATGTACGGATGGAAGGCGCGTGTGATGGCGAGCCACTCCGGATCAAATGAGAGCACCGGCACAGTCCGCTCGCCCATCGCGGTCTGCTGGTATTCTGGAGGTTCTGGTATGTCGACGACCTACATTTGCCACCAAGGAGTGCAGGCAGATACCAATGACCTGCATCAGCTTACATACCGCTGAGGTTGTGAGAAGGAAACGCACCTCCAGAAATTGTCTTCTCGGCAGACATTTGTCAAGAGCGACGAATGTAGTCTCCCGTTGTGGGGGTGGTGGCGGCGGGGGTCTCGCAACTTGCTCAACTTCGTCATCAAGCATGATCTCGTCCGGATTGGCGGGAGCAGCTGGCGGCTTCTGGTCGGCCGCGTTCGCAGCCTCCGGCTCGGGAGCTGACGTGGGCCGCTCAGTGCCTGCTGCTTCTCCCGCACCCCCTCCATCTCCATCCTCGATCGTGATCTCGTCGGGGTTCTCCATACCCGCGGCAGCAGTGCTCCCGCTGTGCCTGTTATTCTCCGCATGGGGAGCGGGCCATGCATTACGTGCGCTTCGAAGCGACAGTGTAGGTGTGCAGCGAACCACCTTTCTGGCTTGAGGGTTTGCAGGAGGTTCATGAGCGGGGGTGAGCCGAGCACTCCTTTCTTGACGTCGTCGCGGAAGTGGGGCTTGCGCCGGAGGAGGTAGCGGAGGTCGCCGTGATGCTCGATGCCTTGCGGCCAGTCGTGGGAGAGGAAGACCGTCGGGGATGAGAGCTGTAGCCACAGTCAGAATATATATAAGATGATAGCGGTTAATACTCGATTCGATCGTTGGCGGAGGACAATGAGGAGGCAGAAGCGATGAGAACGAAGCATACTCACTAAGGATAGTTTCCGGACGTTGTATTCGCGTATGTGGTAGATGCTACGCATCGACCCATGGTTATACGGTACCCTTTCGTGATGGCCTATAGAAAGCTGTCTCAGCGCTTCCATCGGATACCTGCAGGCGTTCAAGCACATACCGCGTCGAAAGTCTTGCGGCTTGAATATGCCCGAGGCGCCGGCTATGCGAATCCCGTTCACCTGTACACATCCGGCATGTCCGAGAAAGTAAATATTGGGTGCAATCCAGCCACCATGATACCTATGTAAGGTCAGTTGACAAGTTGCTTCTGGTGAGACGTGTATATGACGCACAGTTCCCAGAAGTAACTAGACGCTTCGTGATTACCTCCGATAACGAGGGTGAGCAGAGGTGCTACTTTCTCTCCCGCATAATATCTTTGTAATGACATCAGTAAACGGTCCATGACACTTGCGGTCTTCATATCAACGCTCGCAATCTGATCTGACCTACTTCCAAAACTCGCCCAGCTGGCGATACTTGTCTGGTACGGCCATGCATTGGAGGTCACGGTGGTTGCGGATAGCCTGGAAGTCACCACAGATGAGGAGCAAGTCCACTTTGTAGCTATGACGCTGTTCGAGGTTGTGTAGCTCAGCGTATATGGCGTCGAGCTCGCCGTGGCAGCAGCCTTCGATGGCAACCTGGTGCGAAGTCTGAGTATCGTGTATGGTTCGGAACGCGTAGCTTAGCACGCCGGTCTGTACCTTCATGGCTGAGCAATTCTTGGCCCCGTTCTGCGCTTTTTGTCACTGACTGATGTAGATGTCGAAGTGCCCGATGCTTGTTCAATAGACCAGGCGTAGTGCTAATAAGTGGCTCACAAGGAGTGGCTGAGATTCGTTCGAGGTCCAGGACGATGTGGCACGTGATTGCTTCTGGCGGATCTGAGATGGCGATCGACTCTGTCTTCGACTGCAAGTTTTCCCCAGCCACAGCGCCCGCACACCTCCTCCTCCTTGCTATGTTGCGCACAATGTACGTTGTTGTGAATTCGAAAAATAATATGCTGCTACAGTATATGAAGAAAACCAAAAAATGCACGTTCCAAACGGGCCCTTCAGGCGCGTGAGCCGAAGGAGGTCGAGGACGCAAGAACAGCGATCTTTGTCAAGGGTACGCACACGGGCGAGAAGGTTAATGCGGTAATGAAGGAACTAGTGCGTAGCGAGCTCTGTTATACGGGCTCTGTCACTCATTCACGCACGGTTTCGTCTCGCTAAGATGGCCCTCAAACGACCAAATGCCATTCATTCTCGAAAAAGAACGCCGTAAGGCCATTTGAAGACGCTTCTTCGTTAGACTTCTGGGCAAAGAAGAACGACGCGAGCTTGTTTGTGGTGGGCAAAGCACAAAGAAGCGGCCAGATGGACTAGTATTCGTACGCATGTACGACGAACGAGTACTGGACATGTGCGAGGTTGGGGTAGAGAAGTGGATCAGTATGAACGAGTTCAAGGTGCGTGGATCTTCGCAATACTGTAAAACCCACTGATCGTCATTTCTTAGACACCGAAGGCCACCCTGGGCATAAGCCATTGATGCACTTCGCATCTGAGCTCTTCGACACACATCCGCGCTTCGTCCAGCTGAAGTCTCTCCTATTGGACTTCTTCAACGGGGAAGCTATTGACTCCATCTGTCTCGCCGGACTCGAGCACGTCATCAGCGTTTCTCTCGGGCCTACCCCAGCTTCGCTCAATACCACCGCCACCTCCAACCCGCTGCTAACATCGACCTCTACTTCCTCAGCCTCAAGCTCAGCCGACTTGCCGACAGTGCATGTCCGAGTGTACAACGTGAAGCTGCTCGCCTCCGGAACGCGCATTCCGCGGGTGGAGCTCACGGACATGGGTCCGTCGATGGACCTCGTACTGAGGCGACACACGGAGCCCGATTCGGAGCTCCTCAAGCAGGCACTCAGGCGGCCGAAGCTGCGGAAGCAGGAGGTGGAGAAGGGACTCGGCAAGAAGCGGAAGAACATGGAGGTGGACGAGATGGGTGACCTGCGCGGGAGGATACACGTTGCCAAACAGGATCTGAGCAAGTTGCAGACGCGGAAGATGAAGGGACTCAAGAAGGGAGGGGGAGAGACATTCGACGAGAGTGGGGAGAGCGGAGGCGAGGAGGAAGAGGTGGTCCGAGTCGATGCGCAGTCGAGGAAACGGAGGAAAATCTCATAGTACGTATGCTACCGCTCTTTGCTACACGCATTCGCTTCGTCCTACATGTTTATCACTGTTAGTCGGAGGCTCAATGGTGCGGGTCTCTTCGATGAAGTATTTTTTTGCTCTCGAGCTCTCTGATCACTTGCCTTGGTATTGTGACACCAGATATCACTTTCCGGGTCAGTGCAATGCCACATCTATTCAGTACAACCATGCGCAGTATGCTGTACGTAAGCCTTCCCAGACGCAAGGCTGAGCTCGCCCCGGGATGTCTAGCTTACAGCGCGCGACAACAGGCTGTCAACGACCAGTTCCCATTATTTAAAACCTGAGACAATCGATGCATCTATAGAGTAATCCTTCGGCGTGGTGAGAAACAGAAAAATGTCGAGATGCTTCCTCGTGCGGGAGTACAACCCGTCGTTGAGCAGGGCGGTACGATGTACGATATGTTCAGGAAGTAGGTTACAATCGGACATACACCTGGGCACAGCAAACCGAGTGAAATTAAAATTCTATCTCAGAGGGCATGGGCACCTAACAATTAACAATCGGCGGCTGTCTATAACGACGATAGCGACAGCGCAATGGAATAAGACATGTCCGCTTGCAAAGTCACTTCCGGCCCATCGTACGACACTACGGACGTCCAGAAAGCGGGGCCATTCGTATCTGGAAGCACGGAATCGCTTGCAGCGGAACGCGTTCTGTACAGGGCACCGAACACAGAAGCGGCTCCACTCAGGTGGAGGACACTGGTGAGCGCAGCGTGAAGTCGTAACAGCCTGGGATTGGGAGGTTCGACTCCGGGAGGTTTTTGGGAGGGCTGAAGAGGCTGCGGTGTGGTGCCTGAGTTCGGGACACTGGCATTGTCATCCGAAGACGTAAACTCGGTGTTGCGATCCTCGAATGTGACATGACGGTCGACGTGGCTCGCGCCGGCATGGTTTGGATGGTGAACCTTGATCTCATAACGGTTTGGAGTCTGCGAAGGGTTCAGTTACATTCCAATTACAAAGTGTTGCGTCAAGGGGTCACCGGTCATGGCCCGATCGACTGACCTCAGTAGCCCTCAAACACCAAGCGAACATGTCAAAGCCTTGGCGTGCCGTCGGACTGAGGAGCAAGCAATTGTGGGTCTCGTCCACTTTTGCCAAATTGTGGAGGATCGAGTCATCGACCTCGCAATAATGCCTCAAGACGTCCACAAGTCATCGTGGAACGAATCTGTGCCGATATGAGCATTGGGCATGATTCAACGCGCAGAGCTTACCTCTTCCGTCGTGTCAGCGCCGAAATAAACACGCTTGACAATTCTGATTCCTTCCAAGTCTAATTCTGGCGCGCCCGGAGAGATCTCATTAGGTGCGACAGGGTTAACCAACCCAGTCATGAAACAGGTGTAGTGATCTCTTTGCAGCAACTGTGCATCATGAGCGAACGTCAAATGGGTGGAGAGGAGTTGGCGTACCGCTGCTCTCATCCCGCTACACCGATCCGTCAGCCAGTTGGGTTCGTCCTCCGACATTGGTGTGCTATAATTAGAGTTTTCGAGTGGGATTTGGTGGTCTTGCCTCGCGCGTACGAAAACTGTGAATCAAGACCGTCAGGTGCCTGTATAAATGGTCATATGAAAAGACTCACTAGGCCAGAGTACGAACGCTGCCCAAGCCGACGCAAGTTCTGCCAATCGCTCCGCTATTGCCTTGGGGTCGGTTCCACAAAAAGCATCGCCGGCGCATGTGCAGATCGCAGCCGACACATATCGCTTCCCAGATGTGAGACCGAGGTCATCTGCCGTCTGGTAGAGCGAGTGGAAGAAACGTGTAGCGGTGAAGATAGGGACCTTTGCTGAGACTTGCGCTATTCGGGACGCCCACCTAGGCGTGTTCAGCGCAGCGAGAGACGGGTCGTCGTACACCCCGAGGAGCTTGTTCGCGTGGGAGTGCAGGGTTTCGTTGGAAAGAGTGACATTGCTGAAGGCTTGGTCAATTGCTTGTCTCGTTTTTTCGTCGAAGAAATGACCGGAAGCCATACGGCCGAGTAACGAGATGGATCCGATGATGGCGGCGAGAGCAGGCGTCGCGGATTTGCAGCGGGGAGAAACAGGGGGCGATGTGTGAGACGGAAGCAAGACGGAATCGTCGGGACTATGACTATGAGCCCCGGCTTGCGAGTGGCTTAGGTCAGCGAAGAAGGGGTGTCGGACACCAAGTGAACGTCTGAGGAATGTTGTCGCCGGCAGGGACATGAACATTGTACATCTGTCTCCATGGTAAGTACGTGCATTCACCGTTCAACGCGCTCGCGACACATCCTGAGGTTCGGACCCATCTGCGCGAACTTCGCAGTTACAACGCGGTTACATGCAGTCAGGTGACCGTGATTAGCGGGCGGACGACACTAGCGTAGTCTGCTGAATTCGTCTCGTTCTCCTTCAACTTGTACATAGCAGTGGATCAAGGGAAGGCCCAACCGACCGCGAACATGCTTCATGTGAGCCCCTATGGGATGTGCCTGACCTTGAATACAACAGTTTTCAGCGTGTACGCTCAGACTAGCTCTTGACGCGGCGGGACCTACCGTTCAAGCAGTGAGCAACGACAGCTCTGGAGGACAATACCGGTGTCATACCTTATAGGAAGCGGAGAACATCGCTTATGATCTTCGCGTCGTACAGGCCGCGACATGACACCGTGCACATAGGAGTGAGTTATGTGGATGCGCTGCTTGCACATCCATATGGAGCGTCCAAATCGCCGGTAAGTTACACGCAGATCGCAGTATACCTGGGCACATAACGAGATAGCAATAGAGTTCTGACAGCGTCATACCGCACAGCTCACTAGTTCCGTCTAAGTTAACTTTTACAGTGTCAGCCGCAGCAGTAGAGACTATCCTGTATCTGGCGCTCTCGAATTTGTATTTGCGAAAGTTGAGGCGATCATCCCCTCGTCGCCGGTGTTGTTCTCGAATGAAGCTCTGCGATGTGGACGACGATGTCGGGGAGAAGAGACGGGGACGTGTGTGAAACGGAAGGGACGGGGCTGTGAGCGGCTTAGGTAAGCGGGGGTGGCGGAGGAGGCCAGGTCAAGAGGGGGGCGAGCAAGAGGGGGGCGATAACAAAATTTCAGACGTCCTCCTCCCAAATCCCAGAGACCCCGAAGACTGGGTAGGGGGGGGGGGGTTCCGTTTTGGGATAGCAAGCGCCCAGGTGCAGTCCCAATACGGAAGTTCCTCCCGATGTATTCCAGATGCACGCAATGCGCATCCATAACTCGGAGGACAGTGTGAGGTCGCGGTCGGCTTAACGATTACTTCTATAGTACTCGTAACACTCTCGTACCATACTTGATTTGTACAATATGTAGATTAATGGTAAAGTATATGCATGTTCGCCGGGTACACAGCCTGATCACCGCTTCTGAACACGCCGTCTCTTAGCTCCCCGCGAGCCTGTAGCTGTCCACGACGAGGCTGCTGCACCAGACGTAGGTCCAAGGGGTTCAGGAAGGGGTGGGAGTGATGGCTTGTACGGAATGTGACTGTCAGGTATTCTCAAGCCTTTGTCTTCTTCGTCCGAGATGTACATATCACGAATAATCGCTGGCGGAAGTGGTATCAGTGCGTCCAGTCCGAGTCCTGCGTTGTCGATGCTATAGGTGGGATGGAAGACACGCATATGCTCACGGAGATTGTACTTCCATATCGCAGTCCAGTTCCCCTCTTTCTCAGTCTTGCACCCGGGTATCTTGCATACAAACGGCACGTTCGTGCAAGGCGTAGTTCCGGACGTCTTGAGGCTCGGTTGATAGAAGAAGAGCCTATAGTAAGGGCATTCACTTCTTGCCTGTGGTGAGCTCCCACCCGTACCCTTGGTCATTGTCGGCGCGACACACAGCCGCTCGGGACGTCCACAGAAGCCACATGGCAGCTCGGGCAGAGCGATCTTCAATGCATATCGTGGTGGTGAGTTGCTGTACGTTACGTCTCGAAGTATTTGATACTCACATGCTGTCCTTGTAAGTCTTCATGTACACCTCGCAATGCTTTGAGGATATGTTCGCCGACGTGGTTCCGCATCCGCGCTGGTTCCACCTCCACAAGGCATTGATAGCACCTTCGCTTCGTGTCGTCCGTCATTCTCTGGGCTTCCAAGTATTGGGCTGCATCTTCAGAGACGAGCATCGGACGCCCTGAGCATAACACATGAGATTGAGCTTGAGCTGACCGAGTAGACGTTGTCTGAGTCATGCGTACCTCCGATATTATAAGGAAACTGCATATTACCCGTTTTCAAAAGAGGAAGCAGGGCGACGGAGTCCGCCTGGAGTGTTGTCTGCCACAGATCGTCGATGACATCCTTGAGTGCGGATGATGGGAACTCCCATGTTAAGCCCGTCTCATTGAGGTGAGGACGTTCCTGCTCCATCAGTATGCCCCGGGCGTCGACAATGTTCGGGTTCAGTACATGACAGACATGACTGCAGACCTTCGCAGAGAGCATCTTGTGCGACAGTTTGTGTACAGGCTGAGTCGTCGTGCGCGATGGTCCGCCGTGACGAGCAGCTTCATGGTCGGAGCTGATGGTTGCGAGTGATCCAGTCCATAGCCAAGTAGAGACTCCGGCGTCCGCGCTGGATGCTGATGCAAGGCAGACGGGACTTGAATCCCCCGTGTCCCGCTGCATTTCGATTGGTAATGAAGACGGCGGCTGTGTTGATTCCTCCGAAGCAGCGTCCAGTGCCATGTGCTTTGATCCCTGGCTTACAGCACAGAGTTCGAGAACTTGCCCAGTAAGCTTGATGCCAGACGCCGCGTGGGCTAGATTTGGTATCTGTATCCGTGACACTGGCTTTCCTTTCTCATGAATTCCGATCGACTTCATTATGGCGAGTGCAGCGTGACCGTCACAGCGTATAAGCGTCGCGAAGAGGTGACCAAGGATGAACATGTTTGGATTAAGGGTACTGCCCGAGTTGACGTCGCGGGGTTTGACGTCCGAACTATAGCATCGAACACGGAAGATGCGCTCGTGCGGCTTGCGGACCCAGTCTGGAGTGATGACCTGTATACAGGCTGTCGACTTATGAATTTTGTGACCGTGTTCGGTCCATAGCCACGGAGAAGTGTCCTCGATAGCTGGTGAGGATACAGCCTGAGGTAGACGGTGACTGGGATCTTCAGGTTCATCCAGGCGGTCTTCAAGTGGGACAGTAGCGGAAAGGTGAGCATTGTCAGAGCTGTCTTCGGAGAGATCATTGTACGCGGCACTGGATGGAAGAAGCTCGCAATGCTCTTCCTCTATGACAAGTATGTCCAACTCCGAGTCATCTGATGTGACTTCCATGTTGGACTCGGACTCGGAGCTGACAGCGTGAGGTTCGCGACTCGGAGTTGGCGCAGGCGGCGGGCCCAATGACTTCAAGGTGCCATCCTCGGAGTCAACTGCTGAGATCGGCAAAGACGGGGCTGGTAGTGTACTGGCAGTGGCCTGGGTCGGCCCGAGAACAGCTGCCAAGAACGTCGGTGACATGTTCGTAATGGGAGGTTGTTGAGGCTGTGAAGTCCGACTCGGAGGGCGTACTATAGTATCAGTGCTGGCGTCCGATGCCAGTGTGGCAGCCGCGGCGCCCACTTCCTCGAGAGAACGATCTATCTCGGTCGAGACTCCAGGAAATTTCCCATGTCGTATTGGCTGGAGCATGTCTATGGAGCGCGTGGAATCGAAGGATTGGTCGAATGCAGTGGCAATGTGTATGAGTTCGAGCGCCTTCACAGCCGCGAGACGACCATCTGCCCAGGCCGACTTCAGATTTACATGGTCAGCGATGACATCGCCCGTCCAAGACTTGTGATTTAGATGGTCCGCGTGCTCTGTTCGAGTGACCTTGCGACGGCGAGAACCCTTATCAAGCTCGGGGTGGGCCGAGAACACCGCATCTATATCAACAGCAGCACCAAGTCGCTCGATCAGCTGTTTGAAGGAGAAGTTGGGGTTATGTCCGCCTTGCATGCGAACGTTCCCGAAGAGTCCTTCGAGCTTATCATCACCCGTGTCGTAGAGATAGAATCTCTGTGATCCGTCCAAGAGTTGTTGCTTCGCGACACAGAAGATCGCGTTCTTCACTGTTGTCATCAGGTCGCCATACAGTTGGTGGGGCATGAAGCTTCGTTCGTGTGTACAGTATAGTGTAAACGACATGTGCGCGAATTTGCTGAGGGATGTGAGCTGCTGGGTAAGGGACCAATCCGGACGGATGAACGCATTGGTGAAGGCCGACAGCAGCTCGCCAATGATTGCGATGGCCCGGAGTTCCTGAAGCTCGGTCGGTGTGCATCCTTCCTGGGGTAGAGTTGATAGCGAGGCTATGCCCTGTAACAGATCAATCGCGCGAGGTACGTCTTGAGAATCAGAGGGGTTGAGGAGACGCTCAACCGCGAGATCAGATAGCTTGGGATCACGTCGTAGGTGGCGAGAGAGACAGTGAATGTTCACAATAGTATCCCCGACAACAATGCCTTCTTGCGTCCGCATCAGACGAGCCAAGCCTGACGAAGCCGAACAGACATTATCAATGGACTGCATCTCTACGTTGCGAAGTGTGAACAATGAAGACGTACGTTTTATTTCATGCTTCCAATCAAAATCTGCTGTGACATCGTCGTCGCCGACACAGAGATTGAGGCCCGGTAGATGCCCGAGTATCTTGTATAAGGCATGCGATGGTGAAATCACATACTGCATGAACAGGTCATACACCATCGCCCGGCGGCCAGCATCTCCGTCTGACGCAAAGGACCACATTGGGCCGAAGAACATTGCGAAGCTCTTCTTCCACACGCGGAGTACTGTGCGTACCGTCTCTGCACTCTCGGCAGGAGTCTCAGACTTGCAGGTAGGCGACGCAGCAATGGGGAGTGCACCCCGGCCAAGCTCGTCACCAAAGGACATGACACCGAGGACGGAGACCTCCTTCCCCAAATGGACCTCTCCTTTGTCAAGGGCTTCTGCGATGTCGACAGCGCTCTGGAAGCTGCGTAATCTGAGATCGACGAGATGACAGTGTTCCCGACAAAGCCCGCCAACGCAATCCGCATGAGGAAAGTAGCATGCGACCTCCTCTTGTGAGATCTCGTCCCAGCATAACGATGCACCCGAGTGGTAGTACTGCGTCGCTGCAGCTGTCCCATGTGTCTGCTGATCGGAAGCCTGCGCGCGGGCCTTCAGCCGGTCGATCTTCGGTCCGAGTACCTCAGATAGATTCCACTCCACGTCGGCATCTGTAGGACGACCAAAGCTTGGCATGAAGCGAGTAAAATGGCGCGCTCGCCGCAGAGCACGGATGGATGGGATTGCAATGGAGTGGTTGAGTGCATACAGTAGCTTCCTGCCTCCGAGACGCAGCGCAAGCAGAGCGAGATCGAAGTCAAAGGCAGAGTAACCGCGTACATGGTATATGCCCTCGATGCTCTCGTCAAACCGCCGTACAAGCTCGCTCGCGCTCACTTTGTCCCGTAAGGCCTGGGCGACAAGACGACCGATGCCTCGTGGATCTCCTGTTGCGATCGTCATGAGGAAGTGTCGGTGATCATCGAGTTTCTTCAGCATTGAGCCAACACGGCGGGTCAGATTGAGTGCCTGCACACGAAACGAGGGTGAGCAACAGTGACTCGGTATCGATGATACTGCAGTACCTTGCATGACCATTGAGACTGTTGAGTTCGCCCCGCAATCTCGATCTCCGCCGCCGGGCACGTGACATACCGCCGGGGGTGGTTCGTCCGTCTCGTCCTCTCCCCTTCTCTTTCCTCAGTCGAGTTGTTCGAGACTGAGGTAAGAATCCACATCACTATACTGTAGCACTGATACTGACTACCTACGAAGCGTCTGACCGTATCGTCTAGGTAGATCAATCTAAGTCGAGTTGTTCGAGACTGAGCGTCTGACCGTATCGTCTAGTCTCTACAGGTTATGAGCCCCGGGCGGTAATTTTGATCCCGCCCGCTTACCTGAGACTTCGTTTCGGCTTTTCAGACCCGGAACAACCTCGAGGCACCCATCAACGTGTGCTAACCCCGCCTTTACCCCGCATATAGTCACTCTACCGGCCAATGACGATCACCCCGACTTCGAGTCCCAGGGTATCGGTACCCAAAACGCCAAGGAAGCAATCGGAACTATCTCCGGCGATAAAGATGGATCTCAAGGCGACCTCCAGAGAGAAGATCTCGCTCCTCCACGTCCCGTCGTCCCTGCTCAGCGGCGGAGTCATCCTCGACCGCAAGAAGGACAACTGGTACGATTGGAAGACGTACATCGCGAACTCTCTCAAGATTGCTTCGCCTGGGGGTACCTATCCGGTGAGGAGTCGCTCCCTCTGTCGACGACGACCCCAGCTCCGTCGTGAACTTCCGACGCAACGAGCAGGTGATCATCGCCTTGCTCAGCTCGAAGGCGGTGAAAGAGGAGCAACGCTTCATCGCTGGGTTCACGGACGCACGCGCTCTCTGGGTCGCTCTCTGCGCTCGACACGAGAAGCAGCCTGGCGCATACGCTCAGGTCCGCCTTCTTCAGGATTTCCTTGCCTGTCGTTACACTGCCGAAGAACACTTCTCGGAGACGACTACACGCCTCCAAGAACTGGCCGAACGTATCTTCCACATCGGCATCCCGAACCTCGAGGTCTTCATGACCATCGGCATGCTCAATTCCATGAACGGCTACCTCACCCATCTGCAGTCGCAGGTTGGTTCGTCGCTCACGGCTTCGGCCACTTCGGGCATCCCTTACACGTCCATCGACATCGCTGCTCGCCTCGATCTTGAGCAACGACTCCTCTCCGACAGCAAGGCGTCCTCGTCTGCCATCGCTCTCGCAGCCTATTCGAAGCCCGGGAAGCCGACGTCGTCGCAGAAGACGTGCACTAACACCAAGTGCCCACGTCCGAACGGCCACACAGCTCCGGAATGCTGGGCCCCCGGGGGCGGCATGGAAGGTCGTCGCGAGGAGGTGCTCGCGAACAAGAAGACCGGGAAGCGTCCGCTAAGCCGGCGGCCTCTTCCTCTGGTACTGACCGCGACAAGCAGGGCCGTGCATACATCGTTGACGGCAAGACCGGCCATGCGTACTTACTGAGCACGGTTCCACCGTCGACCGCCGAGTCCGCTCTTCGGGCGACGCCACTTCCGAAACCGACTTCGCCGGTCTTGCCACTGACACGTCCCCTGAGTGGCTCGCCACGGTGGCGGTCCCGGCAGATCTCTTCGAATATGAGACCTTGGTGTCCGTCGAGGATGAAGAGTCAGTCTCTCTCAACTGGACGGCCCACAGCCGTGCTCCTGACGACCCTGCTGCTTTCTCGGTGGCGCCGCTGCCTGCTTCGGCTCGTCGCATCTCTACTGAGGGACTGAACCCTTTGTGTTCGATTCCGGCGCGTCCACGCACCTCTCCCCTCGTAAAGCCGATTTCCATGACCTCCGACCCATCTCTCCTCGTGGCATTAGGGGGGTGAGTGGCTCCGTCATCTACGCCTGCGGTGTGGGCAAGGTACGCCTTCACATTGGTCGCGGCGCCTCTATCATCCTCGAGAACGTCCTCTACGTGCCTCAGGCCACTGTCCGCCTTGTCAGTATCTCGGCCCTCTGTGCCTCGGCGTCTCGCTACTCCGTGCTCTTCACGGACACTGGAGTCCGCATTCTCAAGCCGGGCGGGGCTGTTCTGGCCTCCGGCACGTTGACTTCCAAGCGTCTCTATTCCCTCGATGGGACGCCTCCCTCCACCGAGCACGCCCTGTACTCTGGCCGTGTGCCGACACTCGATGTTTGGCACCGTCGTCTCGGGCACGTCAACCACCGCACGATCCACGACATGGCTCGCTTCGGGTCCGTTTCAGGTATGCCTATCATTCTCTCCCCACCGTCAAAGTGTGAACATTGCATTCTCGGCAAGCAGACGAGAAGCGCAGTTCCTAAAGTACGGGTGGGGGAGAAGGCGAAGCGGATTCTGGGCACCGTTTTTGTGGACGTGCAGGGGCAGCAGGACGTGCGCTCGGCTCTGGGCAATTTGTATTCTATGAACATTCTTGATGATTACACGTCGCATACGTGGGCTATTCCGGTGCCCTCGAAGGTCATCCTTGAACGTTTCAAAGCGTGGGTCCTCGCTCGTGAGGTCGAGACCGGGGAACACCTAGGCATCGTGCAGGTGGACAACGGCGAGCTGCTCTCCAACGACTTCAAAGCGTGGATCGAGGGCCGTGGCTCTCAATGGCGTACGACCGCGCCGCATACATCCGCGCAGAATGGTCGCATCGAACGTTTCCATCGTACGCTCATGGACCGCGCTCGCGCCATGCGGCTTGCCGCCAATGCTCCGCCAAATCGCTGGGACGAATTTCTCGTCACTGCGAACTATCTGTCCGTCCGCACGCCATCTCGCTCCCTCCCGCCTGGCGTCACGCCGTACGAGATGTGGCACGGCAAGAAGCCGGATCTCTCACACTTACGGGAAATAGGTTGTAGGGCGTTTGTGCTCATTCAAAACCGCCACAATCCCAAGATATATGAGAGGTCCGTGGAGTGCGTGCTAATTGGGTACGGTCAGCACTCGAAGACATATCGGCTGTACCACAGAGGGACCCATAAGGTGGTCGAGTCGTTTCACGTCTCGTTCATCGAGTCGCACGAGGCTCCCTCGGTTCCTCCGGTCTCCGGTGTTCTGCCATCGTCCTCGGCTGCCCCGCCCGCACCAGCTTCGCCTGCGTCTGCGTCTGCGTCGGCGTCCGACACCGTGATTGACGATGATCCAGTGGCTGCTGATCCGCCTCCGTCCTTCATCGCTCCTGTGCCGGCTGACGCGCCTCCGATGCGTTCAGCTCCGGCCGTCCCTCCTGCGCCTGCGCGGCCCGCTCCTGTCCTTGCTCCCGCCCTCGCGCCTGCCCCGCCGCCGGTACGTCGCTCCTCGCGCTTACCAATGCCTTCGCAGAAGCAGGCGGCCGCCGTCGGCGTGCCGTTTGTCTCTCGCCTGGATCGCACTCTGGAGCAGATGCGCGTGGCCTCTCCGCGTCCCTCTTCCCCTTCCGGTATCCCTGTGCCTATTCCCCCTAGCGCCCCGGCCGCTGCCCCTGCTCCGCCTCCTGTGGTCACTTCCGACCTCGACGTAGGCGAGCCGTCTGCTGACGCCGCACCGGACCTTGCGTCTGCGCTTGCGGCGTTGGCTAATGACGATGTCTTGCCTCTCAATGTCGAGTACCCGGGCGATCCCGCCTCTCTTGCGGAAGCCGAGGCGTCTCCGTTCCGGGATGAATGGCGCGCCGCCCTTCGGGACGAGCTTCAGTCCATCAAGGATCTGGGTGTGTACCGCCTCATCCCTCGCTCGCAGGTTCCGGCGGGGCGTCGCGTCATGAAGGGCAAGCCCGTTTATAGGTTGAAGCGGAATGAAAATGGCGACCCGGTGCGTTTCAAGGCCCGTTGGGTCGCTAAGGGTTTTCAGCAGGTATACGGGCAGGATTATAATCGGACCTCCTCACCCACAATGCGCATGGAGTCCTTTCGTGCACTCCTTCATCTAGCCGCATCTCTGGACTGGGAAGTCGAGCAGTTGGACGTGAAAACTGCCTTCCTTTACGGCGTCCTACCTGAGGAGGAGTACTGCTACATGGAGCAGCCTCCGGGTTTTGAGGAGCCTGGCAAGGAGAGCTGGGTTTGGGAGCTGGTACGTGGCATTTACGGCACCAAGCAGGGCAGTCGTACATGGAACGACACCATGAACGCGCACCTGCTGAGCATCGGCTTCACCCGCCTGCCCTGCGAGTACTGCGTTTACTATCGCAAGACAGAGCGGGGGACTGTCCTCACGGGCGTGCACGTCGACGACTTCCTCCTAACGGCTAGCTCGGCTGCCGCTAAGGAGGAGTTCAAAGACGATTTGCGTCGCGTCTGGAAGATCGCTGACCTTGGTGAGGCTCGGTTCTGTGTTGGCATTCAGATCGATCGCGACCGCACTCGTCGGACGGTTGCCGTCTCGCAGACTGCCCTCATTGACAAAATTGTCAAGCAGTTCCGCCTGGACGGCCCTGACTGCGCTCCGGTCTCTACGCCCATGGAAGCCGGCCTGCGTCTCTCTCGCTCTCAGCACGCTCCCAAGACTCCTGCTGCCAAGGAGCGTGCAGCGCGTCTCCCCTACCGCTCTCTCATAGGCTGTCTTATGTACCTTGCTATCGGCACCCGCCCGGACATCGCGCTTGCGATTCAGCACCTCAGCCAGTTTCTCGACTGCTATGCCGAAGTCCACTGGGAGGCCGCCAAACGCGTCGTGCGGTACCTCAAGGGCACGCGCCTCTTCCGGCTCCACCTCGGCGGCGCTGATGCGGCTAATCTGAATGGCTACGCCGACGCCAGCCACGCCAGCTGCATCGACACTCGTCGTTCTACAGGCGCTATTGCTGGAATCTCGGCTCGGGCGTCATATCTTGGTCCGCGCGGAAGCAGCCTACGGTTCGACTTCCACGACTGAAGCGGAATACGTGCGGCCGCTGAGTCCTCGAAAGAAGGGTCTGGCTACGTTTCTTGCTTGACGGCCTTGGTTTCCACAGCACTCGGCGTCCCTCATGCGCGTCGACAGCACCAGCGCCATCACCCTCTCTTCCGACTCCACCTTCCACTCTCGTGTGAAGCACATCGATATCAAGTGGCACTACTTGCGCGAAGTCGTCCTCGCCAAGCGGATCGCTATCCAATACGTCCCGTCTCACCTCAATGTCGCCGACGCTTTCACGAAGGCGCTCGAGCGCAAGCCGTTCCAGCTCTTGCGAGGGCTCATGGGCCTCAGGCCTCCATGCGAGGAGGAGTCTTCTAGGTGAGGAGGAGTTCCTCAACAGGAGGAGTCCATCTTCTCGTCTGCACTGTCGCGTCACCCGTTCTCTTTTCCGATCCTTTCACCATTACGATACCTAATGTCTCTGACTCTTCATGGACTACTTCTGATTCTCCTTTCCCGTTTATGCGATACCTACATTATACGCGATACCTACAATTTCTTATGTTTCCCCCTACGTACTTCACGTTCCCCTCCGTCGTCTCTCTCGTCATTCGCGCCGAGGAGGAGTGTTGAGTTCGCCCCGCGATCTCGATCTCCGCCGCCGGGCACGTGACATACCGCCGGGGGTGGTTCGTCCGTCTCGTCCTCTCCCCTTCTCTTTCCTCAGTCGAGTTGTTCGAGACTGAGGTAAGAATCCACATCACTATACTGTAGCACTGATACTGACTACCTACGAAGCGTCTGACCGTATCGTCTAGGTAGATCAATCTAAGTCGAGTTGTTCGAGACTGAGCGTCTGACCGTATCGTCTAGTCTCTACAGAGACAGCTTCTGTTTCAGGTGTTTCGCGACATCGCAGAGTTGGGCGTGCGAGCGATATTTGTAGATCGTATGCGGGCGAGCCTCTCGCGCCATGTGACCCAGATGTTCGACACCATCCGTGAGTGATAGGCACTCAGGACATGCTGCGTCTTCACTGACCGTGAGTGACCCGCTGCACTGAACAGAACGTATACGGAATGACACTCCGTCCGAGTTCACGGCACAAAAGCGGTAGCCTAGGAACCCGGGGATACTGAGGTCGTGACGCTGGAAGGGGTATGATTGGAAGAAGTCCTCATGCGGCCAGTTAAGTGCAATACCAGGACAGGAATGCGGCACGTTCGCAAAGTCGCCTTCCCAGAGTGATAGCAGTGCCGGGTCGACAGCGTAGGGCTCTGACGCGCAAGGGTCTGGAGTCTGTGTTGCTGCGGAATGAGGTGCGTCACCGCCTGCAGGGCTCGGATGTGGTTGCAATGAGACATGCGCCGTCCGAGTCGAACTACGCTGCGGCAGCGCACATACCACTCGCGGTGTCGCTGGTGATTCGGCGTCTGACTGAGTGTCGTAATCGGAGTCCCTGCATCATTAAGGGTCAGAACTACGCAGCGAATGCAGGCCGCATGCACTTACGTTGTGTATTCATCCGTGTAATCCGCGGGCGTGGATAGATCGAAGCTGAACAGTGGGAGCGCAGGTGACTCCGAGTCGGAGGGCATAGGCTGCACCATGGCCGCCTGCTCCGACAGGGGAGCTATGTCAGACAACGAACCAGGTACGTGGTAAACCGGAGATGGCCCTGCAGGAATGGGCAGCATGGCTTCACGCGCATGTTGCGTCTCGGTATGCGCCTGCGCTTCGAGGATGGCCGAGGGATTGCATCGGCGCCCCTGCATGTGCGCTTCCAAGGGCTGCGTCGTCTGCCGTAGCTTAGAGCCAGTACGAATCCACGCATTGCAGCGCGGACACAGGACTTCCAGGGATTGCTTCGTGTTGCGCCGCCATGACAGTAGCGGAATCTGCTCTCGCGAGAGCTCTCGTGTGACGGGTGATTGAGAAAGCGAAGATGCTGACAGTGAGGATGTACCAGGAGGTGGGCTAAACGTTGTCGACGAGCCGCTAGCCTCGGCATGCAGCAGAGGATGAAGAGGAGGTGCGAGAACAGGGTACAGTATGGGTTGAGTTGGAGGCAGCAACTGGCCTGGATATAGGGATTGTAGCCCACCATCGAGTTCGTCGAGCGCAAAGCCCGCGAGGTCATCGTTGTTGCTGCCCGCAGGATCCCACGTACTCTCCATGTCGGGGCAAGGGTCGAGGCGACGCGACGTCAATCACAGCAGCAGCACAGTAATATAGTGAGTTTTTCGTCATTTTCAAAGGCAATTGGCAGCCCGCCGAAGCCGCGAGCAACAGTCGTGAAGCCAGAGCGAGTCGACGGGGACGCATCGCGCTGACCAAGGTCGCCCGCCGCGGGACTGAGCGCCGGAACGAAGCGGAAGGAACGCGTCAAGAACGCGTTCAACCAACATTCAACGACGCGTAGCTCACATGACCGCAGGCTTCACGTGCGACTTAGCGCATTTCGTACTATTCAATTCCTCCTCGGGATCTCCTCGTTTATGTCGACTTCGGACCCTACACGTGTACCTAGCATACTTCTCAGTCCACATGTATGTTCTCTAGAGTGAGATGTACAGAATGTAGTAGCTAGAGACAAAATTCAACGAAAGCGACTGCACTTCACGCTGGTGGCTGAAAACCGGACCCCGTACACCACCCCCCCACCCCCCTTTCGTGAGGAGGACGTCTCCGATTCAGATCTCGCCCCCAAGAGGGATGCGTCCCCGTCGACTCGCTCTGGCTTCACGACTGTTGCTCGCGGCTTCGGCGGGCTGCCAATTGCCTTTGAAAATGACGAAAAACTCACTATATTACTGTGCTGCTGCTGTGATTGACGTCGCGTCGCCTCGACCCTTGCCCCGACATGGAGAGTACGTGGGATCCTGCGGGCAGCAACAACGATGACCTCGCGGGCTTTGCGCTCGACGAACTCGATGGTGGGCTACAATCCCTATATCCAGGCCAGTTGCTGCCTCCAACTCAACCCATACTGTACCCTGTTCTCGCACCTCCTCTTCATCCTCTGCTGCATGCCGAGGCTAGCGGCTCGTCGACAACGTTTAGCCCACCTCCTGGTACATCCTCACTGTCAGCATCTTCGCTTTCTCAATCACCCGTCACACGAGAGCTCTCGCGAGAGCAGATTCCGCTACTGTCATGGCGGCGCAACACGAAGCAATCCCTGGAAGTCCTGTGTCCGCGCTGCAATGCGTGGATTCGTACTGGCTCTAAGCTACGGCAGACGACGCAGCCCTTGGAAGCGCACATGCAGGGGCGCCGATGCAATCCCTCGGCCATCCTCGAAGCGCAGGCGCATACCGAGACGCAACATGCGCGTGAAGCCATGCTGCCCATTCCTGCAGGGCCATCTCCGGTTTACCACGTACCTGGTTCGTTGTCTGACATAGCTCCCCTGTCGGAGCAGGCGGCCATGGTGCAGCCTATGCCCTCCGACTCGGAGTCACCTGCGCTCCCACTGTTCAGCTTCGATCTATCCACGCCCGCGGATTACACGGATGAATACACAACGTAAGTGCATGCGGCCTGCATTCGCTGCGTAGTTCTGACCCTTAATGATGCAGGGACTCCGATTACGACACTCAGTCAGACGCCGAATCACCAGCGACACCGCGAGTGGTATGTGCGCTGCCGCAGCGTAGTTCGACTCGGACGGCGCATGTCTCATTGCAACCACATCCGAGCCCTGCAGGCGGTGACGCACCTCATTCCGCAGCAACACAGACTCCAGACCCTTGCGCGTCAGAGCCCTACGCTGTCGACCCGGCACTGCTATCACTCTGGGAAGGCGACTTTGCGAACGTGCCGCATTCCTGTCCTGGTATTGCACTTAACTGGCCGCATGAGGACTTCTTCCAATCATACCCCTTCCAGCGTCACGACCTCAGTATCCCCGGGTTCCTAGGCTACCGCTTTTGTGCCGTGAACTCGGACGGAGTGTCATTCCGTATACGTTCTGTTCAGTGCAGCGGGTCACTCACGGTCAGTGAAGACGCAGCATGTCCTGAGTGCCTATCACTCACGGATGGTGTCGAACATCTGGGTCACATGGCGCGAGAGGCTCGCCCGCATATGATCTACAAATATCGCTCGCACGCCCAACTCTGCGATGTCGCGAAACACCTGAAACAGAAGCTGTCTCAATGGTCATGCAAGGTACTGCAGTATCATCGATACCGAGTCACTGTTGCTCACCCTCGTTTCGTGTGCAGGCACTCAATCTGACCCGCCGTGTTGGCTCAATGCTGAAGAAACTCGATGATCACCGACACTTCCTCATGACGATCGCAACAGGAGATCCACGAGGCATCGGTCGTCTTGTCGCCCAGGCCTTACGGGACAAAGTGAGCGCGAGCGAGCTTGTACGGCGGTTTGACGAGAGCATCGAGGGCATATACCATGTACGCGGTTACTCTGCCTTTGACTTCGATCTCGCTCTGCTTGCGCTGCGTCTCGGAGGCAGGAAGCTACTGTATGCACTCAACCACTCCATTGCAATCCCATCCATCCGTGCTCTGCGGCGAGCGCGCCATTTTACTCGCTTCATGCCAAGCTTTGGTCGTCCTACAGATGCCGACGTGGAGTGGAATCTATCTGAGGTACTCGGACCGAAGATCGACCGGCTGAAGGCCCGCGCGCAGGCTTCCGATCAGCAGACACATGGGACAGCTGCAGCGACGCAGTACTACCACTCGGGTGCATCGTTATGCTGGGACGAGATCTCACAAGAGGAGGTCGCATGCTACTTTCCTCATGCGGATTGCGTTGGCGGGCTTTGTCGGGAACACTGTCATCTCGTCGATCTCAGATTACGCAGCTTCCAGAGCGCTGTCGACATCGCAGAAGCCCTTGACAAAGGAGAGGTCCATTTGGGGAAGGAGGTCTCCGTCCTCGGTGTCATGTCCTTTGGTGACGAGCTTGGCCGGGGTGCACTCCCCATTGCTGCGTCGCCTACCTGCAAGTCTGAGACTCCTGCCGAGAGTGCAGAGACGGTACGCACAGTACTCCGCGTGTGGAAGAAGAGCTTCGCAATGTTCTTCGGCCCAATGTGGTCCTTTGCGTCAGACGGAGATGCTGGCCGCCGGGCGATGGTGTATGACCTGTTCATGCAGTATGTGATTTCACCATCGCATGCCTTATACAAGATACTCGGGCATCTACCGGGCCTCAATCTCTGTGTCGGCGACGACGATGTCACAGCAGATTTTGATTGGAAGCATGAAATAAAACGTACGTCTTCATTGTTCACACTTCGCAACGTAGAGATGCAGTCCATTGATAATGTCTGTTCGGCTTCGTCAGGCTTGGCTCGTCTGATGCGGACGCAAGAAGGCATTGTTGTCGGGGATACTATTGTGAACATTCACTGTCTCTCTCGCCACCTACGACGTGATCCCAAGCTATCTGATCTCGCGGTTGAGCGTCTCCTCAACCCCTCTGATTCTCAAGACGTACCTCGCGCGATTGATCTGTTACAGGGCATAGCCTCGCTATCAACTCTACCCCAGGAAGGATGCACACCGACCGAGCTTCAGGAACTCCGGGCCATCGCAATCATTGGCGAGCTGCTGTCGGCCTTCACCAATGCGTTCATCCGTCCGGATTGGTCCCTTACCCAGCAGCTCACATCCCTCAGCAAATTCGCGCACATGTCGTTTACACTATACTGTACACACGAACGAAGCTTCATGCCCCACCAACTGTATGGCGACCTGATGACAACAGTGAAGAACGCGATCTTCTGTGTCGCGAAGCAACAACTCTTGGACGGATCACAGAGATTCTATCTCTACGACACGGGTGATGATAAGCTCGAAGGACTCTTCGGGAACGTTCGCATGCAAGGCGGACATAACCCCAACTTCTCCTTCAAACAGCTGATCGAGCGACTTGGTGCTGCTGTTGATATAGATGCGGTGTTCTCGGCCCACCCCGAGCTTGATAAGGGTTCTCGCCGTCGCAAGGTCACTCGAACAGAGCACGCGGACCATCTAAATCACAAGTCTTGGACGGGCGATGTCATCGCTGACCATGTAAATCTGAAGTCGGCCTGGGCAGATGGTCGTCTCGCGGCTGTGAAGGCGCTCGAACTCATACACATTGCCACTGCATTCGACCAATCCTTCGATTCCACGCGCTCCATAGACATGCTCCAGCCAATACGACATGGGAAATTTCCTGGAGTCTCGACCGAGATAGATCGTTCTCTCGAGGAAGTGGGCGCCGCGGCTGCCACACTGGCATCGGACGCCAGCACTGATACTATAGTACGCCCTCCGAGTCGGACTTCACAGCCTCAACAACCTCCCATTACGAACATGTCACCGACGTTCTTGGCAGCTGTTCTCGGGCCGACCCAGGCCACTGCCAGTACACTACCAGCCCCGTCTTTGCCGATCTCAGCAGTTGACTCCGAGGATGGCACCTTGAAGTCATTGGGCCCGCCGCCTGCGCCAACTCCGAGTCGCGAACCTCACGCTGTCAGCTCCGAGTCCGAGTCCAACATGGAAGTCACATCAGATGACTCGGAGTTGGACATACTTGTCATAGAGGAAGAGCATTGCGAGCTTCTTCCATCCAGTGCCGCGTACAATGATCTCTCCGAAGACAGCTCTGACAATGCTCACCTTTCCGCTACTGTCCCACTTGAAGACCGCCTGGATGAACCTGAAGATCCCAGTCACCGTCTACCTCAGGCTGTATCCTCACCAGCTATCGAGGACACTTCTCCGTGGCTATGGACCGAACACGGTCACAAAATTCATAAGTCGACAGCCTGTATACAGGTCATCACTCCAGACTGGGTCCGCAAGCCGCACGAGCGCATCTTCCGTGTTCGATGCTATAGTTCGGACGTCAAACCCCGCGACGTCAACTCGGGCAGTACCCTTAATCCAAACATGTTCATCCTTGGTCACCTCTTCGCGACGCTTATACGCTGTGACGGTCACGCTGCACTCGCCATAATGAAGTCGATCGGAATTCATGAGAAAGGAAAGCCAGTGTCACGGATACAGATACCAAATCTAGCCCACGCGGCGTCTGGCATCAAGCTTACTGGGCAAGTTCTCGAACTCTGTGCTGTAAGCCAGGGATCAAAGCACATGGCACTGGACGCTGCTTCGGAGGAATCAACACAGCCGCCGTCTTCATTACCAATCGAAATGCAGCGGGACACGGGGGATTCAAGTCCCGTCTGCCTTGCATCAGCATCCAGCGCGGACGCCGGAGTCTCTACTTGGCTATGGACTGGATCACTCGCAACCATCAGCTCCGACCATGAAGCTGCTCGTCACGGCGGACCATCGCGCACGACGACTCAGCCTGTACACAAACTGTCGCACAAGATGCTCTCTGCGAAGGTCTGCAGTCATGTCTGTCATGTACTGAACCCGAACATTGTCGACGCCCGGGGCATACTGATGGAGCAGGAACGTCCTCACCTCAATGAGACGGGCTTAACATGGGAGTTCCCATCATCCGCACTCAAGGATGTCATCGACGATCTGTGGCAGACAACACTCCAGGCGGACTCCGTCGCCCTGCTTCCTCTTTTGAAAACGGGTAATATGCAGTTTCCTTATAATATCGGAGGTACGCATGACTCAGACAACGTCTACTCGGTCAGCTCAAGCTCAATCTCATGTGTTATGCTCAGGGCGTCCGATGCTCGTCTCTGAAGATGCAGCCCAATACTTGGAAGCCCAGAGAATGACGGACGACACGAAGCGAAGGTGCTATCAATGCCTTGTGGAGGTGGAACCAGCGCGGATGCGGAACCACGTCGGCGAACATATCCTCAAAGCATTGCGAGGTGTACATGAAGACTTACAAGGACAGCATGTGAGTATCAAATACTTCGAGACGTAACGTACAGCAACTCACCACCACGATATGCATTGAAGATCGCTCTGCCCGAGCTGCCATGTGGCTTCTGTGGACGTCCCGAGCGGCTGTGTGTCGCGCCGACAATGACCAAGGGTACGGGTGGGAGCTCACCACAGGCAAGAAGTGAATGCCCTTACTATAGGCTCTTCTTCTATCAACCGAGCCTCAAGACGTCCGGAACTACGCCTTGCACGAACGTGCCGTTTGTATGCAAGATACCCGGGTGCAAGACTGAGAAAGAGGGGAACTGGACTGCGATATGGAAGTACAATCTCCGTGAGCATATGCGTGTCTTCCATCCCACCTATAGCATCGACAACGCAGGACTCGGACTGGACGCACTGATACCACTTCCGCCAGCGATTATTCGTGATATGTACATCTCGGACGAAGAAGACAAAGGCTTGAGAATACCTGACAGTCACATTCCGTACAAGCCATCACTCCCACCCCTTCCTGAACCCCTTGGACCTACGTCTGGTGCAGCAGCCTCGTCGTGGACAGCTACAGGCTCGCGGGGAGCTAAGAGACGGCGTGTTCAGAAGCGGTGATCAGGCTGTGTACCCGGCGAACATGCATATACTTTACCATTAATCTACATATTGTACAAATCAAGTATGGTACGAGAGTGTTACGAGTACTATAGAAGTAATCGTTAAGCCGACCGCGACCTCACACTGTCCTCCGAGTTATGGATGCGCATTGCGTGCATCTGGAATACATCGGGAGGAACTTCCGTATTGGGACTGCACCTGGGCGCTTGCTATCCCAAAACGGAACCCCCCCCCCCCTACCCAGTCTTCGGGGTCTCTGGGATTTGGGAGGAGGACGTCTGAAATTTTGTTATCGCCCCCCTCTTGGGCCAGGTGTCGCGGGTTGTCGCCGCCGTCGAGTTTCCCGCTGAGCTCGCTGTTCTCGCCTCTGTCCTGCCGGCACAGCTCACTGACCAGACCCGTCCGCATCGCCGC
Organism: Fomitopsis serialis; assembly: GCF_022376445.1. Lineage (NCBI taxonomy): Eukaryota > Fungi > Basidiomycota > Agaricomycetes > Polyporales > Fomitopsidaceae > Fomitopsis > Fomitopsis serialis. The sequence goes on from NW_025955023.1 coordinate 81,118, forward strand.
GCGACCAGCAACGTGCCTTCCGTCCCGCCGACGGAACGCAGCCCACGCTCATTCCACTCGTTTCTGCCTCTATCCTCTTGTCTCATCTAATCGGCTTCACCCACCATGTCCAGTAAGTCACCCTGCGTCACTCAACGTGCCCTCCCAGCCCCCTTCTCTCCGCTCACCTCCCCACCTCCAGACCCGTTTTCAGGACTTTTGTACGTCTCGTGCGCATCCTGCTCGTATCGATGTGTATTCATTCCTTTTCAGCCCCTCGGACGCATCCACCTCCGCTACTGATACGAGCACTAGCACGAACACGAGCACGAACACTTCCTCATCTTCCTCGTCCACGAGTACCTCTTCCTCCTCCAGTACCAGCTCTAGCACCTCGTCCTCGTCTAGTTCCTCGTCTAGCTCTAGCTCGTCTTCATCCTCGAGTTCCTCATCCACTTCCTCGACTTCGTCCTCTTCCTCTGCGTCTCAGACATCCTCCTCCTCCTCCTCGACGACTAGCAATGGCTCTTCAACGGGTGCCGCCAGCGCAACCAGCACTCCCACCAACAGCAACACCAATGTTGCTACTAGCCTGGCGACCATGACCAGCGATGGTGCCACGGTCGTCGTAACTCATACAGTTCCTGGAGCGTCGCAGACCCCTCACAACGATAGCGCCGGTGGTTCGTCCTCGTGAGTACACTTCATTGTTCCCTCTCTCTTCTCCTTCGGCATGGCTGGTATTGTGCCGCCGTCTTTCTCCTCGTCCCGCATTGCATGGGAGCGCGCCGATATGCTGTGGGGCATCTGTCTCTCACGTAGGACATCCCATCTCTATGATACGTTGCAGTCTATTCTCGTGAACACGACGAGTTTGGTCTTTTCCCACCGGCCGTGCTGTGCATGTGACTGTCCCAGCCTATCATCCACTACGCCGCACTTCCCGAACCGGTTGCTCACGACTTCACAGTTTCTTCCAAAACAAAGGCGAAGTCGCTGGTGTCTTCGCTGCGGTCGGTGTCGTGGCTGCGATCATCCTGATCGCACTCATCACCCAGGCCATCCGCCGCCGTCGCGCCAAGAGATTCGACGATGAGGTCGCCGATGCTGCCGCCGAAGCCGCCGCGCAGGCGCACGCGCCCGACTTCACCGACGACGACTACGGCTATCCGGAGGATCGCACGAAAGAATTGGGCCCCTACTCTGACACAGCCAGCCACGGTACGTTCGCCCAGCCGCCCATGCAGCCCGGCGAGAGCTACAACATGGCAGAACTCCCGCGCTTTGACCCGTACGCCGTGGCATCCGGTGTGCCGGGCGAGCCGTACGCTGCTGCTGGCGCAGCGGGCGATCCCTACTCGGCGGCTGGCGCTGCGGGTATCGGCGCTGCTGGGCTCAACCGCGCAAGGAGCACTGGTCCAGGCAACATGCCGACGCCGTACAATGCGTTTGCCCAGCCTCAGGCGGCCGTGCCTCAGACACAAGCCTACTACGACAACCCGTATGGTGCGGCTGCAGCTGCTCAAGCTCAGCAAGGTTCATCCAACCAGCATGGACCCTCGAAGTCGACTGCCGGAACTGAAGCGAGTTTCGACCTGCTCGACGCTGCCGGACTCAGTGCCGCTGCCGGCGTGGTCGCTGGTGCCGCCGGTGGGAACCTCAACCGTAACAAGAGTTTCGGCGCAAACACGCTAGGCACCTCTGGCTCCGAATACAGCTCATCGCATAACACACACAACGCGGCTTACAACGGTTACTTCGGTCAGCTCCCTCCGGGCGCGCGCCCGCCGTCGACGGGCGACCCGTACGCGGCGTACCACAACACGTCGCCTCAGCCGCGTCCCCAGCCGCAACAGCCGTCGCCAAACCAGAGCGACCGCGCATCTGCGGCGGACCTGCCCAACCCTTTCGCGCAGGGAAGCTCGGGCTCAGGCGCGAGTCCTGAGCCGCCTTTGCTCGGCACGAAGTTCAACTCGCCGGAGAGCACCGCGGAGAATGGGGACGATGATGATGAGCCTATGGGCGCTTGGAACCAGGAGAGCCGGCATAGCCTGCGAGATGAGGAAGACTATGGTTACGGAGGCGGGCGCCGCGTCTTGAAGGTCAGTCTATATGTATCCGTGCGACTTTCATCCCGTGCTGACAAGACTTATAGGTGGCGAACGAATAATCCGCCTGATGCAAGCCTGATGTACCAATCTCTGCGTTGTAGTATTTAGGTGAGGTCGGGCGATTTGTCAGAGCGCAGGGATGGAGTCTGGGCACCGTCCCCGTGCGCCTGGTATTGCCCGTGCGTGCGTTTATTTATTTATGTTCCTCCCCTCGCATTTTTTGCATCCAGTGCACCGCCCGGCGAGTCCTCGGGCACTCCGCTGCTGTCGTTTGTCCTTCGTCGTTCGACGATTTCCCGCGCTCTGTTCGATTCGTGCTCGCGTCGTGCGTGTCTGTGCTACTTACTTTATGCCTTCGCATTATTGCGCTCTTTTTATACCGAACCCTTTATTGAACTCTTGTCCGTTCTGACCCGACCTCGTTGGTGGCGTGGACGCTCGACCGGTCTTGTTCAATACTTCTGCGTCCGTTTTGATCATGATGTCGATTCTGGGTGAAAAATTGTACGGTATCTGCTCGTGGCTAACGAATGACCTTCGTACGACTGGGACTACCGAGGCAAGTCGACGGAATGGACGTCCAAGCAATCTCCGCCGTCTTCGTTTTATACAGGTGCGTTCGCGTCACAAGCGTGCTCTGCGGTGTGATAATGTCATGCAGCCGTATTTTGTGACTAGCGCGACATTGACAGCGCCTGCTTGGCCGCCTCCTTCTAGCCCCCCTTATCCTTCAAAGCTTCAAGCCCCAAGCTCTGCCAACTCGGGAATCCATGAACAGTTTCTCTTGGCTCGTTGTCCTATGGGGTCAGCACACCGTACTTCTGGTATTTGCAAGTTGATTTCGCATGCCAGAGCTCAATCTTCTGGACTGTCACGATCTTGTGCCCCGTTGTTTAGTCTACAACAGTCATGATGGCGTATGGGCATGCTCACCTTCAAAGAATAGCAGCGCACGCTGTTGTATTTTCAACCTGCGATTCATCACCGAATGACATCGACCGGAAGCCGCATACCCATCGTGGTAGCATGCCAGAATAGGCCTAGTACGTACTTTCCGCGACTATACCTTCGTACGATTCGTTAAATCATAGAGCAGTCTGTCCAACGACGAGAGAGATGGTCTGAGTTGCGACCGAGAAGACGACGACCGACATGGCAGTGGGTCGGTGACTGCGTGCATCATGATAGTTGACTTCCTGACGATGCTATCTACTACTTTATCTGTGAGCTCTGATTCCTGAAGCAAGCCATCGGTCTGATTGTTTAAGTTGGTTGCTGCACTTCACGACACCCCAGTCGTGCACGAGGTGTGGGTGCATGGTTTTAGGTCAAGGTCCGAGCAGCTGCTCTGTACTTCTGGTGCTCGGGCATGAACACAGCGTCGAAGAACCGGTACACAAGGGCACATCTCAAGTAGCCCTCGGTCATACAGTCTCCCCTGAGGTAATTGAGAACCGCGCCCTGACGAGAGTGTTAGCTTACCATCTAACATGCCTTCGCCGCAGAGCGCATCTTGTTGTGATCATGTATCCAGCTTCTTCGGTATCTGTGGCGGGCAGTTCCCATTTGAGCTCGACGTTCAGCGGTTCCGAGTCGCATCTCATGCGCGCTGGATCAACGATGTACGTGAGATGCCAAGCGGCGTTGAGCGCTGCTGGATTGACGTGACCGTACCTGCCGCCCATTCGAGTACGTGCGTACGGAAGAACAGAGAATCACTCACGTAATTCGCTATGCGGTACTTATGTAGGGAGAAAGTCTTCGCCCTCCCACTGACGCGTCAGGCTCGGCGAGTGCGGATGCAGTCTGAGATAAGTATTCCTCCGACTCACCCACGTAGCTTGTGAGACTGACTTCGGTCTCGATTTGTTGGAGTACGCACACATGAAACATCCTACGAACGTCGTTCGCAACCCCTTATGGGATGCTCGAGTTTTTTTTGACAGATCCGCCTTGTTGCCTTCACTGCAGTACTAGTGGAGTGTGCGCTTCCTCGCCGCAGCGAACAAAAGGTTCCGTTACTCGTTTGCACTCAAGTATCTCCCGCGCCACGCAACGCAACGTTCTTCCGGTGACGACAATTGTTGGAATCCTCTACCTTGGAGCATCACTAACAGCATCGAGACCTTGTATCCGCTGTCTGGTTTGCAGGTTCATGTACTTGGTGATTTCCCTGTGATTTCCGGCGCGGTTGTGCCCCCGCCAGCGCCTAGGGCCTGAGGCTTGTGAGGTCTGATCTATGATGCCGCACAGCACGGTCGCCCAAACGATCCCCGAACGATCTCGTCGACAGGCGGACCGACCGTCAGCGTCCATCCCAGTGTTGTGCGGATCTATCGCCAACGTTGGCAGTTGGTGGCTTGGCTCCCTGCACTGAGGGCTAGCTCAGGGCAGGCGACGTAATCATCTCGTCCTGACAGGAATACAGAACCGCACCGGCGGAGACGCGCGGTGGGATTCCGAAACATACAATAGTTCTTATGTCGCGGCCCTGTTTCGGTTACTGCAAGATCCATCAATCACCAGGAACTACACGATCTCGACGGAGGGCGGTGTCGTATATAAGGCTCCCCGCCGCGCTCCTCGCGCGAGGTGGCCGTCTCGTTCTGTCTCGTCTCTCTCCTCTCTAGATGTGTCTTTGACTGGCTTTTGGATTTTCACTGATGCGACGTTCCGCTGTGCGTGCGGCAGGCGTATTAGCCTTCGCTGCTTCCAACGCCCTCCTAGTTGCTGGGGATAATACGACATGTCCAGGACCCCTCTTGGATTGGTACATGAACTATGTGGGCGAGACGCCATGTACGTCCGCTTTACCTCCGGAATGTCGCTGGCAGTGCTGAATCGTTATTTGCCAGGTATGACCTACCAACGTCTACGACAGCTCTGCGATGCGAAGTGTGAGTCTACTGTGTCTAGTTCTTTGAATGCAGATTGCTCATGCGCGGACTTTCTTTCAGACACCGTCCCCCTGTTCCGCAAGACAGCCCCAGGAGACCAGTGCGACACCCAATTCTGTATGTCCTGGAATTCTCGAGTGCTCTCCTACTGCATTCCTTACAATTGACCCAGCGGCATGCTGCTGTAACTCCGTTGCGTGGTCGCTGAGCATGCTCTGTATGAAGTACGCAGTCAGGGTTTCTTTGTCTGACTCTCATGTCTCACATCCGTATCCAGTTGCCAAGAACACGCGGTCTCGAATGGCTCAGGGTCCATCGAAGCTCGTACGCACCATTCCTCGACTCAGGATGCGTGGACGCACTGACACAGGGTGGACAGCGGTGGGCGGTTACTACAAGTACAGGTTCGCGAACGCGACGTCTCACACAGGCTACTGTGGCGACGGGAGCAACGGAACGTGCGTCGCTCCGGGCGAGGGCTGTATATCGAATTGGGAACTAGCTGGTTAACCGACGATTATTTATCACAAACAGGCTCCCGTCGCAGGTCCAGAGCGCCGTCTGCAACAGCAATATCAAGATCGCGGACTGGCTGTACCCGGACTACTTCCCGGATGGTTCATGGTCGGTCTGATTGTCCTCTTCTGATTGCAAACCGCTGACTCGATTCTCCTGACGTCACAGGTTCTAGTATGTCCATCTTCTGTGCGCATTCTCTCAATGTTACTGACGCGCGAGACAGCACGAATTTCATGAACCAGGCGCAGCTGAACCAGACGTCCTCGAATAATAACACCTTCACTCATTGCAATTCAACTAATCTTGCCAATAACTCATCGTCGTCATCTTCACTACCTTCAGCAACATCACAAAGCCAGGGAACGACGAGCTCCGCCCCCGCTAGCTCTGTGACCACAGGCACTGTAGCTGGGGCGGTCAAGAGCAGCTCGAGCAACACTGGGGCTATTGCGGGCGGGACCGTCGGCGGCGTGCTGGGTCTCCTGCTTATTCTACTCGGCGTCGCGGTGTTCATGAGGAAGAGGAAGGCGGCGGCCAATGTTGTGGCGGGGGCGAGATCGGGGGATGTACCGCCGTTGACGGCCGTCGAACAGCCCCGGGCACCTAACCAGCACGGAGTGGTGCCATATGATGTCCCAGAAGCATACCGTGAGTACTTGCCTTCGTTGCACGACCTGAGCACATTGGTCTGATCGAGGCATACGTGCAGCATACGCGGTGCTCGGCCGACCCATCTCGGGCAAACATGGTATATTCTCGCCCCCATCGGCAACGAACCTCACCTCCGCGACGAGTGCCTCTGGGACGATGCACACACGCACGGACAGCACGAGCAATATGTCGAGTGACATGCGGCAAACGAACACGTTCACGATGCCCGTGGTGCTCGAGCCGGAGCAGGACGCGGGGCGACTGACGGCGCTGCGGCCACCGCCAGCGTACCGGAGCTCGTGGGACGATAGAGGTTAGGACGGCCAGTGAGGACATATCTAAGTACCTATGCCACCCTCGATGCAGAGGTTAATTTATGCGGAGCGGGCCTCGGACTACGGAGGAGTGACGAGTCGCTCGATTGTCGACCCTTTGTATATTTTGCAGAGGATTATCGTAGGCCCCTGTCGCTCGTTCCTGTACTATGGTCGTGTATATGATGCGCGCGGTACGGGTTAGTATGTTTGCGAGGTTTGTCGGGAGTGAGTGAAGACGGACGTTGATTGACAGGAGGATCCTGATCTCGATCGAGGGCCGCGTCTGATCAGAGGGGCGATCGACGGGAGGGTGCCTCTGCGCATCATCTTGCAGCCTGTGCACGCCATCCACTCGCCATGCCACACTCTGTGACACAATATACCCACACCTCCCCACCATGGTCCTCGCCTCGGCCCAGCTTCCAATTCCCACCTCCACGGAGAGCCGTGTCGCCCCGCCCCATCCTCCTCGCCCGTGTCTCGCTGCGCCCGAAGAGCCGCCACTGACGAAGATCTACGTTTGCAGAAGCGATAGGCCACAATATGAGCGAGAAGAGCAGCCATAGCGTGGCGATAGTAGGTGCAGGGTGAGTGCCTTCCTCGTTCTTGCATGCGCCCGTCTTAACTATGTCGCACACAGGCCCGGGGGAGTGATGATGGGCATAGCTCTCAAGAATCAGCTTGGGATCCACGATTTCATGGTGAGTACCCCAGCCTAGTATCTGCATAGGTTGTCACCGGTGTAATGACCTCGCATTGTAAGATCTACGACAAGACATCCGACTTCGGCGGGACCTGGCTCGTAAGATTCCTCTACCTGTTCACCTGCCTCTGGACTCAACACGCCCCACGCAGGACAATTCGTACCCCGGGAGCGCATCCGATACGCCTATCCACTTCTACGTCCCATCCACCCACCCCAATCCAAACTGGTCCGTCACTTTCCCTCCCCAAACCGAGCTCCTCGCCTACTGGCGTGGTCTCGCAATCAAGTACACCCTCTACGCGAACGCGGCGTTCTTCACTCGCGTCGTCTCTGCGCACTGGAACGGGAAGACTCAACGGTACGACATAGACCTCGAAGATGTCCGGACGGGCGAGAGGAGACAAGAGCACGCGCGGTTCCTCGTGAGCGCAACGGGACTGATCAGCGAGCCACGGTATCCTGAGGCTATCAAAGGGCTGGGCAGCAAAGGCGAGAGCCATTTGAGGGAGCGGGCGGGTGCTGGCACTCCGCGCGGTGGAGGCACGATGTTGACTTCCATGGACGAAGGGTGGCGGTTATCGGCAACAGCGCATCCGCGTAGGTAGACCACACTACGTCGCATTCCCCATCGACCCTGACAGGCGGTTTGTAGGGCGCAATTCGTTCCATGTCTATCGGCAGACTCTACCACGCACGTCGCGAACTTCTGCAGAACACCCAATTGGTTTGTCTATGGCGTACGTGCTATTACACGGGAGTGGTCGAGTGTGGCTCGCTCAACTGACCTGTTTGATGTAGCCTCGCCACCGATATCCTCCTGCGTTCCGCTGGGTGCTCGCACACGTACCCCTCGCATTGCGTGTCTTCCGACTATGTGTCATCTTTGTGTGTTCCACTTCTTTGTACCGCCTGCTGTGCGCAAATTGACCTACAGACTAGATTAATTATGCCCGCCCGATCTGGCACACACTCCGTCAAAAAGTCAAGAGCAGAGGTAAGGAGGGCCGAGAAGCCGTGAGTAGCATCGCAGTTGGCTGCCCTTCCAGCCTGTCTGACCGTCGCGCTGCCAGGACTTGATCGCGTACATGAAGCGCACCGCTCCGGCGCAGTACCACCAATGGCTCATCCCCAACTATCGTACGCACCCCAGCTCCGCTTCTTACATCTTGGTTGCTCAGAGACCGCCTGTCCTCGTAGCGATGACATGCCGTCGACCGATCCTCGACGTGGGCTATTACGCCTGCCTGCACAAGCCCAACGTTGAGCTCCGTTGGGAAGGCGTGCGCGAGGTGACCAAGACCGGGCTGCGCCTGGAGGATGGGTCGGAAGAGGCGTTTGACGTGATCATCCTAAGCACGGGCTTCGTCACGGTCAGTGTTAAGGTTGTCTCTGCACGGAAAGACGAGCACGGCTGATGCGAAGGGCTAGGGACGAAGCCTGTTCGAGCTCCACGGAGAGGCGGGCGTGGACTTGGATGGGTTCTACAAAAGCGAGGGACGCCCGATGGCGCATCGCGGCGTGTGCGTGCCCGGGTTCCCCAACCTCTTCCTCATCGCAGGTGAGCCTCCGTCCAGTCTTGTGCGCCTTCATGTCCTCACCCTCCGCCTGCAGGACCGAACACGGTGACGCGCAACGGCTCCGCGGTCTTCACGCACGAGGTCGCGGTGGACTATATCACGCAGCTCCTCGCGCCCCTCCTCTGGCCAACTCCCGGATCTGACGCCGGCGCCCTGACGCTGCGCGTCCCGCTCGCTGAATACCGCGCCTTCAACGCGGAGATCTCCTCCGCGCTCGCCGCGGGCGCGGCCGCAACTGCGGCGTGCCCGCCGTCGTGGTTCCGGGCGGATGGGGGACGGGCGCGAACTTCAGCTCGTGGCCCGGGAGCATATACGGGTTTTGGTGGACGATGCGGAGGGTGCACTGGGAGGAGTACGAGGTGAGTGACGAGAAGGGAGCGGTGGTGGATGTTGGAGGGGGAGGGGGGGTGACTTGGGATGTTGGTGGGGATCGGAGCAGCGGTGGGTTGGTGGGAGAGGGGGCATGTGAGGAGATTGTTTGAAAGCGCACGCTGGGTACACTAGGATGCGATCTACGGAGGGGATTTAGTGGTGCAGAATGCAGATGTATGTAGACAGCTGCTTGGGTTGGTAGATTACGCGCACAGGATGAGGGGTATCGATGATCGCCGCCGCATGATGTGCGTGTATTTATCGCCCGTACGGTGTCGAGGGAGCTCGGGGCAAGGTCCATACTGAAAGTGATTCACTGTAGCCAGAGATAGGCTGGGCCTGCCAGTGCGAGATGCCTGATGCCACGTCACTCCTGTCCTGATGCTGACAAAAGTCGAGAATGATGAGTATGGCAAAACGCGCCAATAACGACACTTGAAAAGCCGCGGTAGGCGCACCATGCAGCCCGTGGAAACGTGTCGCAGAATGTACTTCCGGAGAGGCCTGTGCAACGAGCGGGTCCTGCCCTGTCCTGCCATCCCGCTCCCGAGCGTGATGTCCATTGGTCAGACCGAAGACATGTTGTGGCGTGTGGTTTCATGAATGAGCGGCGTGTCGCGGTGGCTGGATCTTGGATGTGAGGACATGAGACGTGCCTACTATAAGCCGCTCTCGCAGGACATGTTCGAGTTGGATAGAAGGGTCCATAATCAATTGATTCGGTGGCATGCGCACAAGGCTACTTGGTGGGATTGACGCACATGAAGCGCTCCCGCGGAAATCGTCTCTTACCAGCTCTTACCTTGCGCTCCGAGGCAGTGCCGTGATTGACACACTCCTGTATGGCTGTGATCACTAATGTATCAAATTCATCCATGCCAATCGCAGAGCTCCTGTGGGGGTTCCAGAACACCCCATGAGGAGGTCATCGTGATTCGTGCTTGTGCAGAGCCTGAGGTGTAGCTAGGGCACTGGATGGTAAGCGGGTACCGACCTGTATGTTTGCCCAGCAACATATGCCGAGTGCAAACTTGTGCGCGGATCACCAGTGTTCCTTTTGCACCGAGGTCGGTCCCCGCGAGCGGCCGACAGTAAGTATCTGACAGTGCGTTCCGACGTCCTGCCACTGGGTGCTTCGAAGTCCACCACGACGGTGTGATACCCGGTGCTCACCTGCCTGTATGTCCGGAACTTCATGCGGAACAGAAAGGCGGAAACTCGGGCATGGTATCCCGGTGTGCGCGCGCTGTATGGCAGCTGCATGCAAGAGCTTTCAGCGCATCACGGAGTCTGGGAAGCCCGAGTATGGGTCAGCCACCGATCCCGAGAAGGTGACTCGCTCGAGTCGCTCTTCGCGGCTGCTGGGGGGGATGGGCCGTCGCAATCTGTACTTATGTGACAGACATCTCCGCCGGTACGTTGTGCTCGAGAGGGCATGCTGCATGCAGGAACATTGAACAGGCCTGGCAGGGCGTCTATCGAGTGGCAACAGTTTCCATACCCGGACTGATCAGTGGCGTTTAGCATCTTGCCCTGCTGCCCCGGCATGCGCATGAGCCACGAACCTGCAAGACGCGTACGTAGTACACCGTACAGCATCCGCACCCATTCCAATTATTTTCCATGGCACTCAGATATTGACTGCGACAACCATGCACGACTGGTCAGTTCGGCTGGCACCGTATATGGTGTGACAGAGCTCAAGATACCGATTGCTGATGGCTGTACTCCGTCGCACCGCCCCTGTCAAGAGTCGTTGTATGATCGCCTCCTCGAGCGGGACCGCATAGCATCGGACATCATGCAGTCCGCATTTGATGCGTTGAAATGTTCAGTATCGGAGTACTTTCAAGCTGCAGCCTGGTTTGAGATCATTTTCTAGCCGTTTTGGTGCGACTCGCGCACGTCGGCGAGCAGACTTTCTACCTAACCGAATCGATTGCGGGCCCCGTCACGGAGGCAGTGGCCATGGACGCTTGTCGGCTCTTATGGTCTTGCAACGGAGACTAGCAGTGGCTGCAATTTGTGAAGTATACCAAAGTCCAAACTCTCCAATCCAGTTATTGGTCCAATATTGGTCTAGTCGGGCGTGCACCGGTCCTGTCTATGTCCGAAACGTAGGTTCGTATGAGCGCCTAGTCGCCGAACACTGGATGACATGCTTCACCTGTGCTTCACCCACACTTTCCAGGCTCGCTTGGCATGATGCCGATACTGCTGCCGCCGGCGCAGGTCGCGTTCAGCGCATCTTTGATGATAGAGAAAGCGCTCGGCCGCGCATAAAAGAGGACGGAGGGCATGCAGTCCGCTTAGCTCCCAGCCCTCTCTTTCAGAGCTCACTTTTTTCTCGTACAGGCACTGGTTGGTGAGTATGATCAGCGCCTCTCCGCGGAATGTCCACTGACAGTGTCGTTGTAGCCGTGTGCTTTAGTTTATCAGCCTATTTGCATCTCTTTCGTTACGACCTCACGACCTCTCATCTCACTCTATCCTGATCACTGCACCGTCACATCTCTCATCCCCGCCATCTCCAACCTCAATATGCGCTCTTACACCGCTATCCTCATCCTTGCGGCTGCGGCGTCCGTTGCGCCAGCCCTTGCCGCTCCCATTGCATAGTAAGTCACAGTCCAGCTCTTCCTCATCTAGTAGCTCATAGTCGACGTATCATAGCACAGCGGAGCTCGAAGTCCGTGGTGACTTCGACAACCTCGAGGCCCGCGCATTCGACGACACTCTCGCTCGTCGTGAATTCGACGAGGAGTTGTTCGCGCGCGCTCTCAACGATGACCTCGTTGCACGTAGCAAGATCGGCAGGAAGATCGGGGGTTTCTTCAAAAAGGCATTCCATACCGTTGTCGGTGTCGCCAAAACCGTGCTCAAGCGCGAGGACATGGACGTCCTTGCGCGAGAGCTCGGCATCGACGAAGAGGTCTTCGCGCGCGACGTTTACGACGGTCTCGAGGCGCGTGACTTCGACGACGATGTTCTCTTCGCGCGCGATCTTGGCCTTGACGAGGACCTCTTCACGCGCGACATCGATGAGAACCAGTTTGTTGCTCGTGCCCTCGGCCTCGACGAGCACCTCGTTGCTCGCAGTAAGATTGGCAGGAAGATCGGTCACTTCTTCAAGAAGGCGTTCCATGCCGTTGTTGGTGTCGTCAGTAAAGTCCTCAAACGCGAGGATGCGGAGGTTCTCGCCCGCGATTTCGGCTTTGACGAGGAGCTCTTCGCGCGCAGCTTCGACGACTACGAAATCTCTCGGCGGGACCTGGAAGAGCTCTTCACTCGTATGCCGATGGAGGAGCTGGACGCGCGTGCCCATGAGGAGACCGAGCATGGCTACCAGGCCAACACCCCCTCTACCGAGCCTCACCCTGTTGCACACGGGACTTCCGGCGCAGCTCACACTGGGGAGCATCACCGTGCCGCACATGAGGCTTCCGGCGCAGCTCAAACTGGGGAGCATCACCGGGCTCACAATGCCGCACACTCTGCTGCGCACCGCCGCCCTCACGAGGCTCACCAGAACGGCGGGCACGCTCAGCACCCCCACCAGACCAGCCACCGCCAGACGGGCGACTTGGAGGCGCACGACCACCTTACGAGTGCTTCGTCTTCTCACCGCTCGAAGGAACACTCGCAGCAGCACCCCTCTGCGCAACGCCAGACGCGCGAGGACATGCTCGACTTGCTTGTCCGTGCGTTTGACGGCGAGTTCGACGAGCTCGATTGAGCGGCGGATCGGTGACACTGGGCGGAGTAAGCCCACGGTAACTTGTCGGTGGGATAGCTGTTGTAACTTATGGTAGTAACTTGAATGTGAATGGCTGATATTGTGTACCACGGTGTGCGCGAATCGCTGTTTACAGTGGTGCGTCGTCTCTACAACATCGCATGGAACTACATAGAGCGTAAAGCGTATTCAGAGGTCCGTGGTGAGGCAAAGAGCTAAATGGAACGAGTGTATACAGCTTCAGTGTTCGTCTGATACTCATGTCTCAGTGGTACGGGATTCATGCGTATACAGTATCGTACATGCGCTATACCTGTGACAGGCACAGCGCAGGCACATCCGCGATGAACGTTTGAACGTTGAACTTCAATACGTCATAGGGACTGGCGCTGTATCGAGATGGCGATCCCAGACGTCTCGCGGTAACTCCGCGTAGAACTCGCCCAGGAAGAACTGGCCAGCCATCTGATACAGTGCTACCAGCGAGACGTTGTCGAAGCTCAGCCCGCCAGGTCCGAACGCCCAGATCAAGTCACTCCGAGGGGCACCAGTGGTGGCGTTCGGTGCCGCTTGGGCGTACTGTAGGTTCCGTGTCAGTGGTTGTTACGAACGGGGGGAGGGAGGGGGGAGAGCAGGCTTGCCTTGAAGAATCCGTGAAATGCCGCGAACAATCTTTCAGATGCGTGCTCGTGAGCTATATCCGGAGATGTTGCGGATGGTCAGAACGTGGCGAAACCTGTTCCTAGAGAGCAGTGGTACGCCGGCCACTTAGATCACTAGTCGGTCACTCGTTCGAACGACTATAGGTGCATAAGGACGTACCGCCATACAAAGCTCGATGTAGCTGTAGGAATGACCGGTTCCACCTCGAAATCACCGCCTTCTATCCTCTGTCTGTCTACGAGGATGAGCTCGTTAGCGTCTGTCAGTGGCGAAGGGTGGCCTCGATGCGCGGGGAGTCCAACAGCGCAAGCGGGATCCCGGTGCCTGGAATCTGCCCAGCGAGGTCGAATGTGATGCGTTGCGTATCCAGCGGTGTGATGCCGTCCGGACAGAAGTGTAAAGTCACGTCCATCGCATTTTTCCTTGAACGTAGCTTGGTATACGGGTCCCAGACATGCTGTGGTACAGTCCTCGTGACGAAGCCGGGTCTAGGAGGCGGCGGCCCAAGATACCTCTCCGGCGGGTGATGTTGCACTTGGTGACTTGATGGAACCCTTGCGGAATCTGAATGTTTGACGGAAGATGCGATTGTAGAGCGCTGGCGGGGGGAAGGTGTTGGAAGATATGGTGGAGGGTAGGGCAGGAGAAGCTGGCTCTGGACACCGGTGCTGTTGGTATTGACCATGGTGGAGGCATCGGAGGAATTTGGTCTGCGGATAACTCGTGAAGTCTTGGGGGCCCCTGTCCAATGAGAAGAGATTCGCGGCGAACATCGATGGATCGCCTGAGAACGGTGCGTTCATAGCCAATGGAGCTGAGGTGGACGCGCTATTCATGTTGTGTGTCGCTTGTGAGGGAAGACGGCGGAAGTATGGCCTAGGACAACAAGTGAACTGCGTTTTATAGTGTTGCCATCACAGACCAGGACGGCCAAATACGGTGCAGTTAGTGGCGTCCGCTCGTGTGGCCACCGTTCTAGAAGCCCGGAGGACAAAGCACGGCAAACGTCACATGGTACCTGGCCACCGCAGAAGTTACCATTTCTAGTCTGTGCCATACTCGCAACACGCTTAGGTCTGGGATGGCTTCGAGGCTCATCAATGGCCCATCCTCGCCCGTCATGGCTTCGAGTCGGCCGTCCACGGCGTCCATACACCAAGATTGCCATTTATAGAACCTCGTTTGTGTACGGGCGTCGCGTACGCTCCGAAGATCTTGAGATCTAAAAGAAGATCCGGATCAGGGTGTTCTAGCTGCTCTGGACTGTGCGCTGCCAGTGGCTTGAATACTCACGAAGCACGGAAAGGCTAAGACCTGGAGGAACAACGGCCAGGGAAGCCGGAAACGCCCATCGATCTGGCTTCGTGCTTAAGCGTATAAGCTTCCGAAAGGTCAAAGCTAATTTGTATGACGAGGCAGGTGGGGATCCATAGGGACGACGGCCATTGATAGTGACTGCGCTACTACAGTGTATGGGTAACCTTGCCTTGCGAACCTTGCCGCCGGCAGCGACGCAGGAGCCCAAGCCTAGTCTTTCCTGCCGAATGAAAGTCATAACATTGCCCGCGTGCCCATACGCCTGCCGCACTACATAGCCAGCTAAGAGCGCGATTGGATCTGACATGCGTCAAGAATTGGACTCAATTCACTCTGAACGAGATAGATGACGGCTCACCTGCAGAAGATTGGTGGCCATGACGAGGACGCGAGAGGTCGATTTGTGTGACCAGTCGCAATCAGCAGCACATTTCTGGTCCATCCAGTTCGAGCGAAGTCCCATGTTTGGTGCTGATTCAAAACGAAGCTAGTGAGTGTTGAGGATCATCTCATTGACCCACCTCTATGGAGGATCTGGCCTAGCATGTGGGCGACGGGGAAGCTAGGCAGTAGATCCTGCTTGGTCCTCAAAGGCGGTGCCGTTTCTAGAGCTGTGTAGCCGCCCGCAGCCACGAATTCGTACCAGCACAAGCGTTCAGAGACACTGAGTACGGGTAGCATGCTAACCTCAAGTGCCAGTGGCGAAGCGCGCCAGGCTGCGTGACTGGGGCACGTGCAGACGTCACATCGCGTCAACATCGCGTCTGCAGCTATTTTGGTCGCGAAGAGGTTGCGAAGAGTCGCGAAGCTATTCCGCAGACGAAGTACTGGCCGCAGCTTCACATTCACGTTTGCTGCTAGTCTGCTTTCAAACAGCCACAAAGCGCCACGGATTCTGGTCAGCACGTACGCTGTCCCCGTTCGTCGGAGATCTCGCATTCTTCGTCATACGAGACGGCCGCCGCGTAGACGTCCAGCTTACTCTCCCCATCCTGTGCCATGCCAACCGTCGCGTTAATGCCCTACCGCAAGGCAGCCAGGAGCGGCGGCCGCGCACAACTCGAATACGATTCGATACGATCCTTGATCCTTGCTCACGTACGACTGCGCCTCTCTGTCTTCTCCTGCCCATCGTCGCGATCTTGCTCAGCACCTCCGCGACAGAAGCGGTGTGGCTCCGCACACAAATTTGGCTCGCGTTGGCGAGCCATGTTGTGGCCGCGTCGTTACCAGGTCCGCTGCGCGCTCCAGCGACCCTATGAGTCGACACCGCGCGTTCCATTCCCTCATGTCGGCGGCAGTGGTAAGCTGCTTACTGATTCGCTGGCGTGTGTCAGCACGCAACTTCCACGGTTGTCTTGAAAGCCACGCACTGCCGGGAAGTCCCATACAGGGAAGGGTGGCTCAGCTATATAAGGCGGAGGCTGCACCGGCCAAGTATACACACCAGTCCCCCTACACCCTCACCTTCAGCCCAGCTCTTCACTCAACATGTCGCACGGCAAGCAGTTCACTCTCTACACCCACAAGGGCGGCCCGAACGGCTGGTAAGTACGATCAATCCGGCCCGGTGCACTTCATTGACCCCGTTCACTCTCGATAGGAAGGTCGCCTTCGTCCTGAGCGAGCTCGGCCTCACGTACGAGAGTGTCTACCTCGACTTCAACAAGGGCGAGCAGAAGGCGCCCGAATACACCCAGTACAACCCCAACGGGCGCATCCCGACGCTCATCGACCACAAGAACAACGACTTCACCATCTGGTTAGTACTCCCCTCGCATCGTGCAGGTTTATGCTGAGTGAACGCATTGCAGGGAGTCCAACGCGATCATCGTCTACCTCGCCGAGAAGTACGACACCGCCCACCGCATCTCGGCGGCGACGCCCGAGGACAAGATCAAGCAGCTCCAGTGGCTCTTCTTCCAGGCCTCCGGCCAGGGGTACGTCTCGCATCTTGCTTGTCAAACTAGGCATTCTGACGTCGTCCGCCGACCAGCCCGTACTTCGGCCAGGCGATCTGGTTCAAGGTCTACCACCAGGAGAAGGTCCCGAGCGCCATCGAGCGGTACCAGAAGGAGACCGTGCGCGTGATCAGCGTGCTCGACGGCGTGCTCAAGAAGCAGGAGTGGCTCGTCGGCGACAAGGTCAGCGTCGCTGACATCTCGTTTGTCTCGTGCGTGCCCCGTCTCCCTCGTCCCAGGGAAGTCAGTACTGACGCCGGCGCGGGTGCGCGGTCGTAGGTGGAACAACGCTGCGTTCGGCATGGTCCTCGTGGACTTCCTGGAGGCGAACATAGAGCACGATTACCCGTCGTTCTGGAAGTGAGTGTCGCGCCTTGGGTATCTGGGTGAGATGGCGGAGGCTAACGTGCGGTTTCCAAGGTGGCACCAGAAGCTGGTCTCGCGGCCCTCGATCAAGAAGGTCTTGGACGAGAGGGCCGCTGTCACTGCATGAGGCGTGTGTAATCAAGGTTACATTAATAGAGGAAGGAGAATTGACGACGTGTATGTTATTGCTGTATCGGAGGAATTGAGCTGGGCTCGCGCCGCAATTCGCTTCTTCCCTCGAATGGCTGGAGTCGTGTGGGATCGCATCCTTTCCTGCTTGGACTGGTGTGCCATCCAGCGAGTGGCAGCGCATGCTTTTGTCAGTGGGCCGTCATAAAGTTTCCAACTCGCGTCCAATCCCATTGGTCGGCCATTGCGCGCTCCGATTGACAGTCCACGCAAGCAACCTTCGATGTGCTGCAATTATCCTCGTGAGCATCGTAAGCCGTGCCCATACAGTGGGCGATAAACTCGAAACTCGATTGCGGAGATACGAGATAGCGCGTCTTTGTGCTAGTGGACATGTCACATTAGCTGTAACAAGACATATGATTATGTTGTACGATAAGTATTGACTGCAAGAAACGTCGCCTCGTCACATCGAGACTACACTCACAGGCTGAACGGCAGGAGCTTCCGTCCACCGACAAATCCGTCGCCTCCCAGACCCCATCCCTTGTTCCAACCCTCCTTCGTCTGCCTCCGTGCCTTGATCTCCCAGAACAACGAGCCGTCGTACACCCGCCTCAGGTCCTCCTTCGAGACCCGCCCGTCCTTCTGTACGAGCAGGTACGTCGCGCCCCACTCGAACACCGCCGCGCTCCAGCCGAACGGGTCCACTGCAACGCGCTGGCCATGCATGAGGCGGAGAAGCTCGCGACCGGAGAGCGAGTCCGCGGGGGTGCGGGAGCCTGAGGACGTGTACTTGGCGAACATGTCTTCGAAGCGCGAAGGGATGAAGCGGCCCTCGGTGTCGTACACGCCCGAGTCGGAGCCGTGCTTGGACTTGTGCGCGCTGGAGACGTAGAAGCGGAAGAAGGGGTCGGGGAGGTAGCTGTGCGCGAGTCTGCGGAGAGGGTGTGTTCGAGGTTATTGCGGTTAGCAGAGGTTTGGTAGGACGTACCGAGTCGGGAGCGAGAAGCATACGTTGATTACGTAGACGGTAAGCAGGGAAAAGAGGATGTTGAACCCAAGGTCCCGGAAACCGACGTAGGTATCCCAAGGCCAGATCTGCCCATCGCCGTCTCGATCCCAGAACAAGATATGCTGCTGCAAAACCGACTGTATCCAGTCAGCGAAGGAATATACGACCGGTACCCCTATACTCACATAATCCTTGTATTTTTCCACATACACGGCAGTGCCTCGCGGATGTTCGACGTCAGGTGCATACGACGCACGCGCGACATAGGGCTTCTCGACGCTCGCGTCCGTGTCAAGACGATATGGCCGTTTGAGGGTCTGAGGAGCATGTATCGCTACTGTACCTAGAGTGTCATGGTCGATGACTCACAGTGAAAACCGGACCTGCCCGAACTAAGCTGACACCTGCCCGGAAAAGGTCTTGACAGCTGCTGTCAACGACTACACTACGGGCAGCTCTCGGTTGACTGGGGGCAGGCAATTGAAACACGGCCTTAACGCATAACCTGCCCCAACCTGCCGAGAGCAGGCGTCTTAGTCTGCGGGCAGGTCTGGGCAGCTGGGGGCAGGTCCGTAATCTGCTATAACCTGCTGTAAATTGCCGTCGATTATAATGCTACTACACTAATATACATTGCACTACTACTACGCCTCCCGGCCTCCCGCCCGCTCGTCCTCATCCGTTCGCCCCCCATTCACTACCTGCGACACGCTCGTCGGCTGCGTTTGCATGCGGGGCACTGGCCCTACGCGCTCGCAGTCGGCGTGTGTTGTACACGCCCTGTCCACCGTCGCCGTCTCCTGTGTGTCGCTCGCGCGCGCGGCTCGTTCGTCGACCACACTTGCGTGCTGGGCATTTGCCCTGCGCGCTCGTGGTTGCCGTGCGTGCGTCGCCGCCCAGTTGTGGTCCCGCCCGGTTGTGGTCCCGCCCGGTTGTGTACACGCCCGCCCACCCGATTGTGTGCCTTCTCGGCCTCCCTTCCGCTTACCTATGTGCGCGTTCGTCGACCGCGTCTGTGTACTGGACATTCGTCCTCCGCGCTCGCAGTTGGCGTGTGTTGCGCACGCCTCGGCCCTGTCCACGTCGCCGTCTTCCGTCTTTTGCTGATCCCCGCGCGATCCGTTCATCGGCCGTGCTTGCATGCTGGGCATTGGCCCTGCATGCTCGCGGTCGCCCTGTGCGTCGGCCCGTCCGCGCGCCGCTTGTTTGTCGGCCGTGCCTACACGCAGGGCATTGGCCCTGCGTGCTCGCCGTCGTTGTGTGCGTCGCGCTGCACGTCACCGCGTCCTGTGCTCGCTGTTAGCGAGCCCTTTCGCGTGTGGCTGGACTCACCTGGCTCTGGCCCTCGCCCTCGCCCTCGCCCTCGCCCATCCCCGCCAGCCGTTCATTCGTCCCCGCCGTCCGCTCGTCGTTCACGCTTGCCGTGTATTCGTCGTCCACACCTGTCGTGAGTTCGTCGCTGCGCCCAGGCCCGCGGTGTCTTCGTCGGCTAGGTTTGCGTGCGGGGCCTTTGCCGTGGGTGCTCGCCGCGCGCGTGTGCGCCGTGTTGCTGTGCCTGAGGCCGTTCGCGAGTCGACCTGGCGGATGGAGGGGGGCATGCCTCAGATTCCCTGCGAGTTTGGACGCTCGCGGGGTTGCCTCTTTTGGCAATACCCGTACGAGGGCGCATTTGGCGGACACCGGGCGTGCGGGATTGCGCCGGAGTCCCGCAGCGTCTGTTCGCATCGCCAGACCTAGAACAGCGTACTCGAGAGCATCATGCAGCGGCGACAACGGGTCGAGCGCCAGGCTCCGCCAGCAGTTTTGCGGCGACGTGTCGTAGTTCTGTTTGACTCGGACTAGATCTGCACGCCAACCCAAGGGTCAGCAGATAGCTGACTAGCCTGAGTACAGGAAGGCATTGTACCCCACGGGCCGCGCGAAGTTGCCGTTCGCACAACCCGGACTCACCCTCAGGCTCACCCTCGCTCGCCCGTGCAGCACATGCCATCGGCTGCGGCACTACAGCCCATCCACCCCGTCGCGGGTCATGATCCTACGTCTGAAAACAAAGGAGAGCTGGCGCGACACTCTTTGTAATGTACTACTCACTCACACACTCCTGGCCGCCTGCAGCCCACCCGCCCACTCGCCCTGCGTGCGTTTGATACGATTAGAGTGATTCAAAGAGTCGGAAGGGAGTGCGTGCCTATGCACGTCGTGGAATAAGATATCGGCGGATGTCGACGTGGCGGTGTGAAGCGAAGGCCGTCTGCAGTCGGAAAGACTTGGAGTCTCTCGAGTCTGCATGGCGTCATCGGAGGTCGGGCGTGCAAGTCACGGGGTCGGGAGGTGGATGGCTCAAGGAACTGGGCGGGGCGCGGAAGGCTAACGTGGACGCGTTAACGCACAAGTGAAGAGTGTTAGCGAAGCTAAAGAGACTTACGCGTACGGCTTACGATCGAGGCGTTCATGTTAACGAGATGCGGGGTGGCATTAAAGCACTAAGGCGGACGGCCATAGCGCGTAAGCGAGCTAAGATCGTGTCTAAAGTTACAAAACGCCATTGAGAGACGCCGAAAGAACCAATGCGGCAGGTGGGGGCAGCTCGGAGCAGGTGGAACACGTCAAATGGCTGTCAAGGCCTGCTCCAGGCAGGCCCTGGCTTAGTTCGGGCAGGTCCGATTTTCACTGTGGATGACTCCTCGGTCAAGCAGGGACGCGTTCATTAACATGGTGTGGACAGCTGCGGCTCAAGTCGAGAACCCGAGTATGTGGGTGTGGTGGTTCCGGAGTACGCATAGCATAGGACGACTATATAGGGCGCTATCACATGTCTGCCTGGCCAAAGGAGCGGGTGGATCTTTGCATCGGAATTGGAGACACCTAGTGTTTGGTGGTAGGGTGATACATAACGCGCCGCTGGCACATAACGTGTCGCTGGCGAGCTTAGTCGGGGTGCATTCGGGTCCTGCATTCCATCAATGTGCGCGAGCAATATTGGCGTACTTGCTTGATCAGAACGAGTAGACGGTGGCGGACAGCGTACATAGTATACAGTCTGCGTGGACTGTGATGGAGGGGAGACGACATCCATGACGCGCCCATTCCGGCGCTTAGGTTTGTCACGCCCGCGTTACATCATACATCGCCGAAGCGCTGGCCAGGAAGCTCTCAAGCTCAAGCTTCAAAGAAGGCTGGACCGCAACTCTGCTCGGATAGGAGTGCTTAGACATCTCGCAAAACACATCCTATGCTCTGGCGACCGGTTGTATCGACTACTATCCACCCAATTTGACCTTTAGTCCAGCTCGTTGTACGTGCGCGCGACGATCCAATCTTCCAGCTCTCTCGCTGCCTCCTCCCGCCTAGAAAAGTCACCCAGCACGGACGCGACGTCCCTTCCAACCGAGACGACCGTTTTGACAGTGCCTCCGACATCCTTCGCAGCGGTGCCGGCATTCTGTATGTCAGTGTTCGCCTCGTTCCAATTCGTCTGGGTATTGCTCGCAGGAGCGGGTGCGGGTGCGGGCTCAGCCTTGCCCCTTCCCTTCTTGTCTTTTCGTGCAACAAGAGAGCCGTACGCGCGAGCGTGGAGCCCGCCCTCGGACGCTGAGTGGCTGGGTGCGTGAAATCGGACTCCTTCAATCGGACGCTCGATTGGGTGCTGACGGAGACGATTCGCGGGAGTGCCGACTGGGATCCTGTGAATAATCCCGATGCGGTGATCCTCGGGTGCATCCTCGATAGCGGCACGAGCGAAGTGTTCTTCTTCGGGGTGGCCAGGTACAGCACGGTAGGGCGTCTCGTGCTCGTGCTCTGCGGCATAGTTGGGAACATGAGCCTGAGGCCTTGGAAGGTGGGCGATGTGAACAGCTCCCCCAGTGTGCGGGCGACGAACGGGCAGCTCTTCGTGATCATATGCGCGGACACGGTGAGCATAAGGATGAGACGACGCGCTGGAGTTGTGGGCCCGTAGTCCGCCCTCAGTCAGTACGTGGCCAGGTACATGAACGCGGACTCCTTCGAGCGGATGCTCGGCGATCGGGCGCTGACGGAGAGGTTTCGGGTTTGAAAAGACTGGAAGTCGGTTGACTATTCCTATGCGGTAATCCTCGGGTGCAGCATGAGCGAAGTGTTTCCCACCGTCGACATGACTTGCGGAATCGCCAGATCTAAAATAGGCGATCAGTGATTGTTACAGCCGATGAACAAGGTCGACATACCGAAGGACGGGTACTGCAAGAGACGGAAGCGCAGAAGTGGCAATGAGCGCGGCGGAGAGGACGGTTGAGGTACGCATTGTGGCTGACAATTGAATGATTGAAGGACAAGAGAGCGATCGTAAGAGATATATGGTCGCGAGACGTGCGATTGCGAGGTGTGAAGTGGTATACGTGAAGATAACAAGCAAGGCTGTGAACAGACGGTAAGCGAAAGTCACCAAGTTTTGAACCGCAATACGCACTAGCCAGTACCTGTGCTCGGTGAGCTCTGGAAGGATAATGAAAGAGAGGAGCGAGCTGAGGAATGAATAAGCACACGCACCGCTCTTATAGGGCTGGAAAGCCTCATCGTGAGCGTGTCAATTGAAATGGTTAGACACTGGCAGCAGATGCATACAGCCACTCCGGGATGGTACCTTGCTGGTAGCTGCTGTCGTTACAATGATAGTTTGATATCTGTAACCATGATAGCTGGATGAGCAGGTTGTCAAACAACGTACTGGTGAACTTACCTACAGGATTGATGAGTTGCGAGGACATCACGCCTGAACGCAGGCAAGCTCTGACCGTATCCAATTGACAGCGTGGAATATGAATGGAGACTACGTACGCTCATCGCGAAGCATACTGCCTGTGAGACCAAGCAGAATATGGTGCAGGGACTTCTGGTCTGAGATCTAGAGCCTCCTCCCTCCAGTCAATGAGCACATGCTGGTTCACCAAATATCGTTTCTGGTGGATACCAGTTGTCGATGCATCTCCGATGACAAAACGCACCAATGCAATCGCCCGGAACGCTTCCTTGATATGCATGACCCAAGTTGACATCGCTCAACGTCTGGCACCGCGAACCTTACAACACGAGTGGGAACGCTGTTACGATCTCGAGCACTTCAACGTGCCAATCTGTCAAAATGAAGTCGGTGAGCCACAGAACAAGTACTGGTTCGAGCCGCATGAAGCGGCAACTTTGTCCTGATTCAGTTGTCGAATCTGTTCACCTTGAGCACTCGTGGGCAACGAAGATGCCAACCAATTTGA
Organism: Fomitopsis serialis; assembly: GCF_022376445.1. Taxonomy (NCBI): domain Eukaryota; kingdom Fungi; phylum Basidiomycota; class Agaricomycetes; order Polyporales; family Fomitopsidaceae; genus Fomitopsis; species Fomitopsis serialis. Next base: position 104,680 of record NW_025955023.1, read on the forward strand.
CTAGGTCGTCACCCAATGGTCGTGGCACACATGCTGGTGTGCAACGCGATCCTGAGCGCTGAGCTCCGACGAGAGATAGATGCCCTTCATTCTCCGATGACATAGGTACAGCCCTCTTTGCCGACCCAGACCTCATGTACTTTGCCCGCAGGCACGTCGAAGCGAGCACCAGGACCAAGCGTCTCCTTTTTGTCCGGGTCGTCCTCCGGATACGAGATGGTGAGCTCGCCGGACAGGATGAGATGCGTCGTCACACCGGCATGCTTGTGGGGATTGTGATGGTAGTCCCTTGCACATAGTGAGTTCCCGCAACAAGTGCGGAGACTCGGCGGCACTCACGGACTGTCCGTCCATGTGAAGACATGGGAAAAGCCCCAAGACTGAACCTGATTCTCTGCATCCTTGCGGGATATGCGAGACATCGCACCGAGTTGTCGTGACAGGAACGAAGAAACTCAGCTGGACAATAGGAGGAGTTAATGAGAAGGCAGCCCGCCCGGTGAGTCCGAGTCAGCAAGCGGTCAGTAAGTAGGCGTGTGGCATCCACGTGCGCGCGAGACCCATCGAGATCGCGTCTCTTCGGATTCCGCTGGCCAGCCACCGTGGAGTTACCGAACGCCTTCTGAAAGACGACGCAGTCTTGGTTGTAATGCCTCCCAGCCAACGTATCTTCGAGTCTGTCTCACTCTGGATCTGTACTTTAATGCGCCTGATATTGTCTCAGCTCGTGCTCTGCACTTCGCGCGTGACTCTGCCGCGGCGAAGAGCCTCTTTGACCTGACTTTGACCACTGCGATCCTTGTGAGCATTTGCACAGCTGCTGATTGCCTCTGATACGGTCGTAATGGAAATCTCGCCATGGACCGAGCAACTTGTGCACATCACACTGCTTGGTGACCTCTGCGATGGCTCTGACCATACTGTTCGTGAAATGGAGACCTCTTGAGGTGAGGCTGACCAAGTATCGTTCGTCGGAACTACAGTTAGCACATGGTGCTGGGGCGACATCGTTGTACAGTATCAGGGCTGCGGGAGCAAACAATGATGCGAGAACCATGGCCATGGCCACGTTTTTGTTGTGCGCCATTGATACTTCCTCGGTGATGCCATGTGAGTCGCCTCATTTCGTCTTGCATATATTGGCTCGGACGGGGCGCATGGAAGGCATCAACTGTACGTTTCCGCCTGACATCTTCGAACTGCTTCCGCTGACCCCCTATGTATCCCTACGCCACTGCTCGGGGCCGTCTAGTGGACTCGCCGCCACAACATCTACCTGGTGTACATCTTGACGATCTGGTCATTCTTGCACCACCCTCAAGTCCAGTCATCTCCGAGTACGAGTCACGCATCTTGTCCCAGAGATTTGTGACCGCGCCACGCGTCAAAGTGCAACTCAAAGTGGACATCGCACAGCCCCGGGCCGTCAAGATAGAGAATACACCACTCGTCCGAGTAGACGTCGTGCGTATCGTAGAGCCTGAGACTGTGCGTCCCCCGGAGGTAGAGACCAAGACGCCACTAGAGATAGAGGCAGCGCCACTCGTCAAGTCACCTACATTGTTGGATCTCCAGTCATGTCCCGCTCCCATTGAATTCAGCTTTGTCGGCGAGCCTCGAGGACGTGGACTGTTGCTTTCGGAACTGTATCTGGATCCTATACAATCTGTGCAGCGGATGCACCTTCCCGCAGAACGTGTCCTGGAACCTTTCGGATTGTCCAAGATTCATATCCTGTGCTCGGTACGTCTGCCATAACTTGTCGTGTGCGGTGATCAGCACGTCACATAGCGTATTCCAGTGGCCGGGAAACTCGAGGTTATATACTGTTCGGCTGCTCGAAGCCTACAACAAGCCGCAGGAACCGACTGCCAGGTTACAAATTGTGTACTTTATCCTCAAAGCCTATGTAGACATGCTTGAGGTTGGTGTTATTTACTCGCCGGCTGCCCTCGCGAGATCTACCGTTGACGGCCTTAGATTCATTGTTTGACGCAGGAAATATCACCGGTACCACTGAGCCCAGGTCAACCGGCCGACATTATGTCCCTGGAGCGCTTGTGGCTGGTTGCATTGCATTATGTCGAGGATAACATGTTCACCGTAGAAGTTCACAGGCGTTAACAGAGTTTCAGGCACAAGACTCCCTTCAAGTGTTTCAATGGCTTTGCTATCCACTCATTCTAGATCTCTGAGTCTGAAGGTACTGTCCGATGTCTGCCACTGCGAGTGCACTGACGCGCCGATCACGTGGGCGCGTCGAGGGGTTGTCTTTCGCGGGGAGACTTCGGTCCTCTTGCATCAACTCGCCGGTGATAGCCCTGTCATAGCCCCATTCCGTCTCGGTATCTCTGGTACTGGACACAAACTGGACAGGCTTCGATGAGTCCCAGCCGGAGCTCCGTTGCTGCAGCTGACACTTTGTTAGTCAGGCCATGATGCCACTGGTACTGTGCCGTCAGCCCGGCAGGGTTCCTCTCAACTTTATATATGCTCAGATGTGCAGTCATTCGAACGCTCATTGTCCACGTATCGACCCAGATACATAGATCGTAACTGCTCGGATAGGGTGCTACTGGCGGGATGTCTCTCCAAAAGCGGTCCATGCAATACGGTGTGTACAGAGAACTCATTCTAGCTCGACCATCGAATGACCAGGATATGTCGCAGTTCGCCTGGGAAAATCTGGGCTGAAGGTGTCCAAGATCATCCTCGGTTGCATGTCCTACGGCAGCCACGGATGGAACGAGTGGGTCATCGATGATCAGGAAGAGGTCACCAAACACATCAAAGTAGCGTACGTCCTACCCTCCTTGTTCATGCCTCTAGGTGCCTGCCTCTAACCAGTATCTCACAGATATGACCTCGGGATCCAGACCTTCGATACTGCCAATGTCCGTGAATGCGCGTTTCGCCCACTGCGCCGCTCGTAGCTCAGTGCTTCTGTTGTATCAGGTCTATTCGAACGGGCTGTCCGAAGTGATGCTCGGCAAAGCTATCAGAGAGCTAAAGCTCCCGCGCGAGGAGATAGTGATTATGACGAAGGTCAACGGCACTCACTCCCTGAACAGTGGCGACGGCCATTCTTATTATAGCCGTTGCAGCTCTTTGGCGTGGTCGCCCCGAAATACGACATGAATCTCATGCGAATGGGGGTCAAGCCCGACGAAGTCGGTCTGGTGAACCAACGTGGACTAAGCCGCAAGGTGGGTTTGGTGTACGTTGTTGTATGATCTCACTGCGAATGGATCGTAGCACATCTTTGACTCGGTCAAGAAAAGTCTGGAGCGGCTCCAGGTCGATTACATCGATCTACTTCAATGTAAGCTCCGTATTCGCTGGAATTGGTCCCTTTTGAGCTTCTATGCATTGCAGGCCATCGCTTCGATCATGAGACGCCGATTGAAGAGACGGTGAGTCTCATGTAGGCATGAATCATGGTCGACCCTGCGTTACTAACGGCGATCCCCCAGATGCAAGCCCTTCACGACGTAGTCAAAGCTGGCTACGTACGCTATATCGGCATGAGTTCATGCTGGGCGTATCAGTGTGCGTATAGCGCTTCGGGTAATCATTCAGCTAGTCACTGGGTACTGATGCACGCCTATCTACCTAGTCCACGCCATGCAGAGTATGCGTTCTACTTCACTGTGACTCACTAGATCGCTCAATTGACGAAAACATACGATAGACTACTCTATCCACAACAATCTCACGCCCTTCATTTCCATGCAAAACCACCACAGCCTCGTCTACCGCGAGGAGGAGCGCGAGATGTTACCAACTCTCAAGGTAAAGATATACCCATGGAACGACTCAGCTAACCTACCACCCCGACTGACGCCTGCTGTGCCTTCAGATGTTCGGCGTAGGTTCGATCCCGTGGTCGCCCGTCGCGCGTGGCGTACTCACCCGCCCGCTCGCCGACCAGACAAAACGGAGCCAAACTGATCCGTACGTCGTGACCATGGTCTACATGGCCGTCTATCTTGAATTGTTGATCATTTTCGGATGCCCACAGACCCGTGAAGGTATATGTGGGATACCCGGGCACACCTGCGATCGTCAACCGGTACGCAACTCAAATTCTTCGTATGCTTTCCGGTACTCATGTACAATGAATGAAAATGCCACCAAATTTTAGCGTAGAGGAGCTGGCGAAGAAGAAAGGCGTCAGCATGGCCCAGATCTCAATCGCGTGGAGTCTCTCGAAAGATGGTGCAGCCCTGATCATGAGCCTCGTGGCGACGATCTGGCCTAACACATTGCTCCCCCAACTACAGTTGTCAGTGCGCCCATCGTCGGAACGACCAGTCTCAAGCACCTCGAGGATATGGTTGGTACGTACCACAGCCTTTTCCGGTATTCGCCCCTCCTTCGCTGGGACTAATGGAGCTCTCCGGTACAAGGCGCAGTGAACGTCGAGCTCACTCCGGAGGAGATTAAGTACCTCGAGGAGCCGTACGTGCCCGTGCCGATCAACGGGCACCAGTGAACCACGAAAACAGCGTAGACGATGTTATGGGTGCTTGATGTGCCGGGTATCCTGTCGCTTGTGACTCTGCCACCATAGAAGCCCACAGAGGCGACGCGGAGGGCGTATTTTGATGGAACGCTCGTACGACCAATCCCAATTGCCGATGTATTATAGCATGTACTGCGGGCTCCACTGCATCCGACATCATCAAAATCTATGTACATTGAGTCATCGTGGTACGCTGTTGACCACTCTATCGGAGGTAGTTGGGAATGTCTCAATTGCAGGCGAGCCGTGTACAACATGTGTAGATCCCTGCGCTTCTGATATGCTTGCTATGTTATGTCAATATTTCCGCCACTGCCTTGCAGAGGGTACTCCGCCCCGATATGTTAGTTGATGTTCATCTGGAGTGGGCATGTGGACGGGTGCATTTGGACGGGTGCAACTGGCACTAGGCCCAACTCCGATTAGTGGCAATCTCATACCTCCGTAGCAAGTTCAAGGCTTACTCGAAAGGAAAGACAAAAGGTATGAGCGTGAGCCCTCAGGCCCCTAGCCAGAGCATTGCATGCATAGCGTTCGACAGCGACATGTACAACAGACAAGCCCTAGAACCTCGTAGACACGAATCATACCTCTACAACGTACACATCGCTCCCGGATGATCAGTCGAGCTCTTCGATCTCCATGCCACGTGCGAACAACATATCATCGTCAAATTCGCGTGCCATCAACTCCTCGTCGTTCCTGAGGAAGTGAGAGGCGAAGTGGAAGAGGCCTTTGGCGACATGGCCGGCGACCTTCCCCGCTTTGCTGCGGGCCTCGAGGTCCCGGGCGAGGACCTCATCGCCTTCGAGGGCGCGAAGAAATAACTCGGGCTCCTCTTCGAGGGCACGCGCAAGGACTGGGTCTTCGCTCCTGGAGAAGTGAGGGGTTAAGTTGAGACCCTCGGCGATCTTGCCTGCTTTGCTGCGAGCCTCGAGGTCCCGGGCGAAGACCTCATCGTCGTCGAGAGCGCGAAGGAATAGCTCGGGCTCCTCCTCGACGGCACGCGCAAGGACTGGGTCTTCGCTCCTGAGGAAATGAGAGGCAAAGTGGAAGAGACCCTTGGCGACATGGCCGGCGACCTTGCCTGCCTTGCTGCGAGCCTCGAGGTCCCGGGCGAAGACCTCATCGTCGTCCAGGGCGCGAAGGAATAGCTCGGGCTCCTCCTCGATGGCACGCGCAAGGACTGGGTCCTCGCGCTTGAGAAAGTGGGAGGCGATGTGGAAGAGGCCCTTGGCGACATGGCCGGCGACTTTGCCTGCCTTGCTGCGGGCCTCAAGATCCCCGTTCAATTCGCGAGCGTAGAGTTCCTCGTCGAAGTCGCGGTCGTACAACTCGGCTGCCATGGCGTCACGCGCCTCGAGCTCGCCATTATAATCACGGGCAGCAAGGGCATTGCTATGCAAACATGAGACATCAGCTGAGCAAACTACCTTCAACGCTTGACAGCGGTATAAAGACTTACGAGAGGGAGATGGGAACGGCCAATGATGGCGCGGCGGAGGCCGCGGCGAGGATAACAGCGACAGCGACGGTAGTACGCATGACGATCAGTGACTTGGGGTGATCGTGTGGGTTGGGTTTGAGTGTAGGGGATGTGGTCGTTGAACAGTCGAACGAGGTCGTGAAGGTGAATGCAATAAGATAAAACAAGCAAGGCTGTAAAGCACACACGATGCAGACGAGAAAGAAGGGCCATGAGTACGAGACACGACGCTACGAAACCACAAGCAGGTGACTCACCAACCAGTACCTGTGCTTGGGATGAGCTCAGAGAAGGGAAAGGGCTGAGGGCTGGGGGACCCGAGTTCACCAACCGGGCTTATATTCGGTGGAGCAAGCTGCAAGCAATCGGCAACATTCAGCCGCAAGTTCCAGCGACGTAACGCTGAAAGACCAAAAGGAGCGATCCCAGCAGGGCGTTCGTCATCAATCGGACATGCGTCAAGTACGCGATCAAACCTACAACTTGCAGCAACACCGCTCGATTACCATACGGGAGCGTCCATCGCCAACAGAACTAGATGCAGTGCTGCCGTGCCTGTGTCGACTACTGGAGCTACTTACCGTCTCACGCTTGCGTCGCCGCCATGATAGACGTCCACCAACTTGAAGCGCACTGGCCGCTCTGTGGCGTCTCCTATTGCATTCACGACCACTGAGCCGTGTAAAGGTGATACATGTCAATGATATATATCCCTGCTCACCGTCAGAACTAGCATAACACGATTTCCCGTTCACGGCCACATGTATTGAGGCTATTCCTGTACGTGAGAACCGGCGAAAACAACCTGACTAACGACGACGTAACGGAGGGCGCTGTAAAGCCAACAGATTGATAAAGCTCCCTGACCAGCGCGTCCCCGTTGGGTTCCGACGACAGTTGGACAAATGCACATTTGAATAGCGGCCCTATGATTGCCCTACACTGACAATGATGCCTGAGCCTGCCTGAGCGCGAATTCCGTCGATAATGACACTGCCTGCCTGTGATGGGGACGCATGTCCATGCAATGCAAATCTAGAGGCGTGTCTTCGCCGAACAGATGTGCGGCGAGCGTTCTCAACAGCAAAAGACCGTTGATCGACCATAGGATGCCCAAAAACCGAAGCCAACTCAGAGCACTAGGTTGCGTAGTCGTCGGGGTGAGGGTAGTGTAGCCTCGGAGATCCTAATACAGGTGCGATACGCCTGGAAGGGTCACAGCGTCAGCGACAAGAAACGCTGGAAGTGTTTGGTGTACTCGTCGGATAGATCATTGGGGTCCGGAGGGCCTTGAGGTTAGTACATCAGAGTACATCCCGCGTCTAGCGCGTCCAAAGACAGTCACACCACACGTGCTCCGTGACAAGCGTGGCACTGCGTTCAATGTGACACTAGCGCCCCGCGACTCTCCAGGAGAGGCTCAGCGGCGTTCAAACGTTCATGCAGTGGTGTGCAAGTATATACTTGGGCGGGCGCAGTGAGCACCCCGTTTTATCCTCGTTGCTTGTCCATGATTGATATGGCATCGACTCCAGCGAGGCAACGCACATACGGACCGCTTTATCGGAATGATTCGTGCGATATTACACCTACATCGCTTCAAGTTCACTGGCTCATGCATTGCATTGCGCATCACGACCTTGTTTCAGAAAAATCCGAGTTGCTCTGCAGACTCAATCGCACTCAATCGCGCTGCACAGTTTTGGGAAGCGTGCTAGTGTGACACCGTGCAGATGCATCATTGCAGGGATCTCGAACACCTCGGATGTAGACGCGCAGGATACTACGCGTATAAAGTCCCAATCGAGACGCTGTCATCGACACTCATCATTCTGTTCAAGTCGACGTTTGGCAGACGTCTTGTCAATGTCGGCGACTGTGGCGGACACAACCCAGATTTTCGTCGATGTTCCTCCAATATTTGGTGCAACAAGCAAAGTGCTGGCATATGCGGTACGTTTGCCCGAACCTTCGCCTGACAGCCTGAGGAGAGTGTGAAGCCACTTTGCACGACATGCCGGTCTCCGATAAGTACATGACCCTCCCTCCTCGCTCTCACGCCGTTGATGCCAGGTGCAACAGTGAAGCGGCGTAAACTGGGCGAACAAAAGAGGCTGATTACGCTCACAGCGTGCGGCGCGTGCTCTCACACGCTGGATCAAACATGCCCGTCTGCTGTCGCTCAGAGGGCTAGACCAAATATAACGGGCACACTTCGGAGACGTCAGTGCGACTGACTCTGTTGTTACCATTCATACAACGGCACATCAGGGCCTCGAGAATCCTTTGAAAGCTGTGCGCTGCCGTGCGTTCTCTGTGAAAAGTGACATGTCTCCTCGTCGACTTGTGAGATATCGCCATCGCCAGTTCCTTGACACTGACAGATGGATTCCGACATCGAATTGATGCATATATTCTAGACAACTGACAGTAGGAGCGTAGTGCGATGCTGAACCCCGAAGCTGGGATGTGCTCCATCGGGCATAGTCAGTGTGCAATTCAAGCTTCAAGAATGATCTTGCATGGGCATGACAGCGAACCGCTTCAAATCCCGTGCATAAGGGTACATGGCCTTCTCCGTTCGCGCTCTCCACGGACAAGGGGTATCGACCAATAATCATACACTTTACATCTCATTTACATCTACCTTCTGACTTAGCTCAATGTTGATCTAGAGCCCGACCCACTCAAAGCCCTTCTCTATCCTGAACGTCGCTGCGAGCGTCAAGGCTTCCGGCGCGCTGCTCCTCCCGACGCGCACGGCGTACTCGCCGTCCTCGACGACCCAGCGCGCGATGCGCTCCTCCCAGTACGACACCGCGTACTTGTCCAGCGCGAGTGTCACGGTTTCGCTCTTGCCCGGCGCGAGGTCCTTCACCTTCTTGAACGCCTTGAGCATCACCGGCGCGTGCGTGAGTTCTGATGTACTCGGCAGAGTGATGTAGAGCTGGACGACGTCGGAGCCGGAGACGGCGCCCGTGTTCTTGATGGTGACCTTGGCGGTGAGCTGGAAGTCGCCGTTCGAGACGGTGGGCTTTGAGAGCGACAGGGCGGAGTAGCTGAACGTCGTGTAGGAGAGACCGTGGCTGAGGGAGACGCGCCGGTGAGCGCGCGGCTCACATTGAGGACCCCGTATCCAGGACTCACCCGAAGTACCACTGCGGAGCAAACTTGCGGTGGTGGAAGTGTTTGTAACCCTGTGGCAGCCTCAGCGAAGCGCACACACCGACGCCATAGATATGCACATACCACGAAGAGGTCCTCCGCATACCGAACCTTGCCGTTCTCCGAGTGGAAGTGCCCGTGGCTGCCATAGTCCTCCAGCCGCTTCGCGAACGTGAGCGTCATCCGCCCACTCGGATTCACCTTCCCCGCCACGACATCCCCGATCGCCTCGCCCGTCGCGTTGCCCAGGTACCACGCATGCACGATCGCCGGGACCTCGTCCGCCCACGGCATCGTGATGCTCGACCCGCTCTGCGTCACGACGACCGTCCGCTTGTTCGCTGCGGCCACCTTCGCCACGAGCTCATCCGTGCGCGGCGGGAGCGCGAGCGTCGTGCGGTCGTAGCCCTCCGTCTCCCAATCTGCGTTGAGCCCGACGACGGCGATGACGGCATCCGCCTCGCTCGCAAGCCGCACGGCCTCGGCCATGAGCACGTCGGGGTCCACGACTTCCTGGCCACCGAGCCGCACGCCCGGGTTCGAGTCCATGACCGCCTCGTCGGGGTCGTTCGGCGCGGGCGCGCGCACGTTGCAGAACTCAACGAGGATGTCGTGCTTGGTGCCCGCTTTGAGCTGCACAGTGCCCTTCTCTTCTGCGGAGCCTGAGCCGAAGAAGGCGTCGCCGCGCGTCTGCTTCGTCCAGTTGTCCACGACGAGCTTGCCGTCGACGAAGAGCTGGAGGGGAGGGAATCAGGCTGAGACGCGATAGCAAGAGGGAGCACTGACCTTCGCCCGTCCGGCGGATGTCAACCCAAACTCGAAGAGACAGTCCTTCTCCTTCGGCTTCAGCTGGCCCTTGACCTTGAGCGTCCATCGCTTCGTGAGCTCGGCAGGGTACGATGTGCTGTGTCCAACTCAGCTCTCATACTCAACCCTACCACCCCGATGCGACTCACCTAAAGAACATCCTCGTCTCGTCAATGTACTGCTCCTTGATCGGAGCGCCCACGGGCGTCATACTCTCGTCGTTCTCATGCGCGTACCACTCGCCCACCCAACCGCGCCGCCCGTCCTTTGTGAACATGTCATAGTCGAGCGACGGCGTGAGCATCGTCGCGCGCGCGCCCTCGCAGTACGTGATCTCTACGCCGGGGTCGAGCGCCTTGAGCGCCGCGACGAGCCCGTCGTGCGGGTTCGTGAAGTAGGATGGCTTCAGCGCTGCGGAGCCGCCCCGCTAAGGACCACCGCCTTCGCGTTACCGCCGACGATCGCGATTTTCTTCAGGCCTTGCTCCTGATCGGGCGTGAGTGGTATAGCCTGAGGGGGCGGTGAGGAGAGGGAAGGGACGTACCCTGGGCTTGAGCGGGAGGACGTTCCCTCGTTCTTGAGGAGGACGATCGACTCTGCGGCGAGCCGGCGCATGAGCGCCTTCTCCTCGGGCGTGTCGAGCGTGTGCTCCAGACCATCGCCGTCGAGGATCTGTGTCGTGGGTTCAGCGGGCGACCTGCGTGGGCACGGACGCCGTGCGTACCTCGGGCGCTGCCTTGGCGCACTTCTGCACGAGCTCGAGGACCTTGGCGGCGCGTTCCTTGACGGTGCGCTTCATGATCTTCCTGCTCTGGATGCTACATCGGGCACATGTGCGGTCAGCCCGAAATAGCTAGTGCGTAAGTATGGAGCGCGCACGCACGAGCGGTTCATGAGATCAAGGGTGCGCCACTTGTTCGTGCCCGGCATCTCGAGGTCGAGCCCGGCGTTGATCGCATGGTCTATGGAATACACACCAAACCTGTGGGATGGCCACGGCCGGTGAGTGTCCTGCGCGCGAGGTTTCGCTGAATGGCGCACCAGTCACTCATGACCAGGGCGTCGCTGCCCATTCCGCGCGCAGAATGTCGCGGATGATCTTGGGATTCTCCGAGAGGTGCGTGCCATTGACGCGGTTGTACTGGGAAGAAGGGTGTGTGGTCAGCGTGAGAGCATGGTCTGGGAAATCGCGGGTGCAATGTTGCATGCTTCGCCGCTGCGCCGAGGATCTCTGAAGGCATTAGGTGTCTCGGCGTCATAGTAGCGGCGACGACAGACGATGCGGCACGCCGCGAAGGAATTATCCGGGAAGGGGACGAAACAGAATCGTTGCGAGAGAAGACGTACGCAGTCATGTAGCACCAGGGCTTCGCGTGCTTCTCAGCGATCATGAAGGGCATCATGTAAATCTCCCTGAGGGCACGCTCGCTGACGATGGAGTCGTACGCCATACGGTCGTTCTCCTTGTCGTTGGTGGCAAAGTGCTTGATGCAAGCAGCGATGCCGCCCTCTTGGACGCCGTTGATGTACGCGGCGGCAATGGTGCCTGAGAGGTGGGGGTCTTCGGAGAAGGACTCGAAGGAGCGGCCGCCGAGGGGGTTGCGCTGGGTGTTGCAGGTGGGGCCGAGCCACACGGAAGCGGCCTTGAGCTTGGCCTCTTGTGCGAGGAGCTTCAGGCCGACCTCGTGCATGAGTTCGGTGTCAAAGGTAGCGGCCAGGCCTGTGGCGGAGGGCAAGCACTTTGCGGGGGTGCCCATGAAGAAGTGGTTGCCTCGAATGCCTGAGCGAGTCTGCGTGAGGTCGTCTGCTCGGGGACACATGGTGGGGTGGGGAACGTACCGTTCGGGCCATCACTCGTCTTGATAGCGGGGATGGAGAGCCTGGGGACGGCATAGGTGTGCCAGAAGCCGACGCCAGCGGTGAGGAGGATGGCCTCGTCTGTGGTGAGCTGGTCGACGACGTCCTGGACGTCCACCTGTGCAAAGTCGGACGGCGGCATTGCGTGTGGTCAAAACAGAGGGGGAGGGTGAGCGAGAGGGGTGCGCACGCTGAGAGCAAGACGGCGCAGGATGTGCAGAAGGGGCCATGGCTGGCCGCTTTAAAGCGATGGAGGACTCGGAGGACGAGCAGATGCACAGACGCGCCTCCGACAATTCTCCGAAAGCCGGCATTCGGTCCGCCACGTGCCTCCCCCGCCCTCTTTCCCCGCTTCTTCGACCAGCGTCCTCGCCAGCCACCGCGCCCCGTCTGCCTGTCTTCAGGAACACTTCGCTCACCTGTGCGCCCTGGAGAGGTCTCGACGCAGTCGAGTCGTCTTTACCCGCCGGCAACACAAGTCTCCGTGTCGCTGGTGCGTGTGATTCACGCGTGCATGTAGATAGACTCGGAGCGTTGTCAGCCACCCGCCAAGTACCCCCTTCTCGACATACATGCATCCTTGGAGCACATATGATTTCTTCTATCTTCGAATCCGCACCCCTGTGCTTCCCACCTGGGTTCACAGCAACAGACATGACATTACCTCAACCGTTCGGGGGCATGGATCTCGTCGATTGTTATCCTTTCACTGCGTCCTGCTCGCAGCTAAGTTATGTAGAATGATCCTGTCTGCTCGCGTGACCCTCTGTTCCGTCTGAATACCGCTCTACCTCCATGCCTCCTTCCCGATGATCTAGTAGGTGATTGCTGTTCTGTTCGGCAGCTGTCTCATCCCATGGCCAGACGTGTACGGCGGTGCATAGCCTACCGGGCAACAGGTCATTTAGTGCCACGATGAATGTACATGCGACCAAATGTCATATACTTGTGCATCTATACAGCTTCATAGATAGGTGGCTTCAGAGCGATGCAACCGACAGCAGAGACACGGCAAAGAAATAGACAGGTAAAAGTCAGCACCCCTAGATCCTGAGTAGGACGGAAGCCTCGTGTCATGAGACGAGTTGACCCGCCTCGACGCCGATAATATTGATGCCCCGCTACGTAGGTCTGTTAGCACTGTATCACCAAGATGCAACAAACACCACGGCTCACCTTACGCGGACAGCCCACCGTCAGCCTCTGGCACCCCCACACCTTGACCTCGCTGAGAGTCTGACAACTCTCAACCAGGCTCTTGACAACCCAATCGTCCACCTCCCTACAAAAGCCGATATCTAGCGTCCGCAGATTGGGTGCGCGCGCAGCGATCGTCTGCAGCGAGTCCTGCGACGTCTCCTTCCAGTCGTGCACGTTCAGATGCCTCAGCGCAGGCCCCGAGTGCTCCAGCAGCGCGAACAGCGCGTCCGTCCCGAGCTGGTGGTTCCGCGATATGTCGATCACCTCCAGGGGTGGGTTCGGCACCTTGCCTGCCGTCTGCGCCGTCGCGACCCAGGTGTCGAAGAACTCTGCCACGCCCGCGTTCGTCAGCTCGGGCGTGCCGACGAGCTTGAGCGACGTCAGCTGGCGCATGTGCGGCTTGAGGCCCTTGAAGAGGAACTGGTCGGTGAGGTCGCGGTTGGAGGAGAGGTCGAGGTGCGTGAGGGCGCCGCCGACCGCGGCGACGAGGTCGATGAGCGCCTCCTCGCTCAGCGGGTCGGGTGTGCCAGCCGAACCGGGCTTGGAGATCTCGAGCGAGGTGAGCGTCCCGGCGAGGGGCTTCAATAGCTTGAGGAAGGCGTCTTCTATGAGGCCGATCTCGGAAAGACGCAGTTCTTTGAGACCCTTGCAGCTCTCAACGAGCGCGCGCATACAGTCGAGGTCGAAGCGCGGACTTTGCGTGATGAGGAAGCCTTCGAGGGATGGGTGGGCCCGAAGGAAGTCTTGCCATGCGAGAGTTCTGACGAGGAAGGGACCGAGCAGCTCGAGGCGCTTGAGATTCGGTAGAGCAGTCTTCCAGTGCGTCATCACCTCGTCGTTGATGCGTCCGCAATAGTCAAGACGCAGGTGTGTCAGATTGAGGTTGAGATTGGCGAGCGCGCAGAGCGCAGGGGGTTCCAAGTCTGCAACGCTATCTTAGGTTGGCCGGCGGGGGGGATGAACTTACGTACTGGTCACATCATATAAACTGAGCCGAGTATGCTGAACGTCGTAGAACAATGGCGCATTCTGTGCCGTACTGTATAGACCATTGTCAGCGGCGCTGAGATATAAAGATGCGCTCGGAGAAGGGCCTACTCACAGTTTTCGGCTCTTCGAGATTGTCTTCGCGATTTCGTCCATGTTGAGGTTACCGATATCGCCCAAGGCTTCGACGTCGTCGATATACGTACTGATGAGCTATACGACGTCATGAGTGCATCGCTGGCATGGAGGGTGAGGGGAGACACAGTACATCTATGCATAGAGACACCAGAGTCGGGAACTTTCTCTCCTCGAAGTGGACCACGACTCGCCTGTCTGCGGGGGCCTTGCGCTTCCTCGGTGCAGCTGGTTTCTTGAACGGGTCCGAGCCGCCTGACTTCGCGCAGGGGTGGCAGAGCCAGCCAGGCGGGGGATTCGCCGCCAGCGTGTACTTCGTCTGGGACACCGAAGCTTATTCACATCACACAGCTCGCCCGGGCGAACGCGAGACAGACGTACCACGGTGAACTGTGTCGCGCACTTCGCACACTTTTCGAAGCTGCCCACGGGCGGCTTCGGCAGGTCGCCCTTCCACATCTTCGAGAGGGCATTGTACGGATCGTAATCCGAGTCGTCGTAGTCATCATCATCATCGCCCCCCTTTTTCGCCTTCTTCTTCGCCTTCGCCTTTTCCTTCTCCTTGAGCTTCGCCTCCGCGGCCTTGGACAGTTTACGCTTCTTCGGCGCGGGCGCCTCCTCCTCCGGCTCGTCTAGGTTGTCGGAGTCGTAGCCATCCCCGTTCTGAGAGACAGTGAGTGAGATATAGGTGGAAGGTGGCCAACCCGTAGCCGTCTGTGCGCAAGCACTCACCTCGGTAGCCCCGTGTTCTTCTCGACTCCCGTCGGCCGCTTGGTCCTGGTCCTGACCAGCAGTGCTGGGCCCCGCTTCAGGCTGGTCTTGGTTCGCATCCTGGATGCGAGTCCTCGCCCGGCGAGCGATCGTCGTGGCGGTGATGCCCGACTCCTATTTGGGGCGTGAGCCTCGGGCCACAGCAGCTGCAGTCGGGAAGGGGCAACTCACCCGCAGAAAGTCAGTGAGCGCGGAGGTGGGACCGCGGACATTGTTAGGTCTGCGGCTCATGTTGTGTAGGACGCGTCGTCGTCGGTGGCCTTGTCAATATCAAGCCACCAGCGGTCCCGGGGAGAGGGTGGAAGCAGCGACGGTCAGGTCACGGTCACGACGCGTCTCATTATAAATAAACACGTCCAAATAACGCGGTCCCGGCGCGTGCGGGCGTGCACGCCGAATCATCTTGTCCTTTCTGGGACAGCAGCCACAAAAGTGTTTGATGAGTCGAATGCCGTCCAGCCAAGAAATAGATCGTTGCACTGCTTAGGCGAGTGAGATGAGGCTGGACAAATTGCCGGAGCACTTGGCCTTATGAGAATTTGCTCTTTCGTACGTACCACAGTCGTAGGTGGCGCGTTGAACCTCGGGCCTCCTCATGCAGCGCGGTGAATGAACGGCAAAAATACAGGTGTTCTCTCATTCTACTATAGCTAAGTCTTCTCGGGCTACGCGAGTACTTAGAGTACAGGCAACTTGGTGCACCCTAGCCATACAGTAAACATTGACTGGTACACTAGGTAAAAACGCATCAGCACTTCACAACAACAGCAACAAGCGCACGAATTACTCCAACACGGCAGAAGAATCACAAGCAGCACACTATCACAGCAACGCTATATATCATCTAGACAAGTCCCGCCACGCAGGTATCACTTCGTCTTCCCGTTCGTGGGTATCGCATGCAGCGTCGGCACCCCACCGCTCCCTGTCCGCATATGGGTTTGGACGTTCTCCTTCGCCATCGCGCTCGTGGGCACAGGCGTCGTGAGCTTCGGGACGGGAACGACGCGGTCGAGGTCCGCTCCCAACCCACTCAGGCTCTGCGGACTTGTAGGATCCGCGTCGACGGGCTTCATCGCATCCGCGTCCGAGTCTTTCAGGGGCTGCTTGCTCGCAGCCCTGCTGCTGCCGTCAATCTGTTTTCGGCGCCGCTCGTCTTCTTGCCGCCGCATCACGTCGACTTCGCCCTGCACCGCGATCCCTTCGAGCCACTTGTGGTGGACGAGCTCGCTGGCAGGTGCTCGCTTGTCCGGGTGGAGGCGGAGCATAGGAGTGAGGAAGGAGGCGATGAGATCCGCTTCCTCCTTGGGGAGTAGGTACTTGTCGTGCAGGACGGAATCTAGTGGCCAGAATCGCAGCTTCTGGATGTGTCGCAGTTCCCCTGGCACAGCTGACTGTTCAGCAACGTCAGAGTTAGGGAGAGAGTCAAGGAGCATACCTTTCCGATTGAAGAAGTCCGAGCTATACTTGCCTGAGAAGGCTATGCTCTTCGGGAACTCGCCCATGAGCTCCATGATTTGAGCAATATGATCGTCGTCCTTGCTGTACCGAGACCCGGAAGCTGGATCGAAGAGATAGTCACCACCTGTCAATAGCTCGAAGATCTGCAAAACAAAGTTGTCAGAGGACGAAGCGAGTCTGTGCGGATATTACTGACGATGCAAGCTACACTCCAGATGTCCGCGCTAGGACCCCATTTTGCGCCGAGAATGACTTCTGGACACCGGTATTGTCGTGTTTGGATGTCATCGGTGAAGTGATGCTCAACCCACGTCGCTGCGAAAGACGACAGTCCGACCAAACCGTCAGCTTCTGTCCAAAAGGCAAAATCATCAAAATCAAGGACGTACCGTTACCCAAATCGGCGATCTTGACTGTGATCTTCTCCAACCCGTCCATAACCGGCAGCGCAGCATCCACCGACATCGCGCTCTCGCCGGCGGGCGGGGCTGCCACGCCCTCCGAGAGGCTGCCCTGTTCCGATGTGTACGACGCTGGTGGCGGGTGGCTGCTAGATCCAGCAATCGGTTGCGGGCCCGACTCGCCGGGCACAGTCCCTGCGCTCTTAGAAAGCGCCTGCTGCGACAGCAACGACGGACCCGCTGTCGGCCTACTAGGCTTCTCCGGACGGGTCTTCTCGCCAAATGGCGAGGTATTCAGGTTGACGCCCGACATGCGCTCGGCCGCCTGCTCTGTCGAGTCCGCGCGTTTGGATATCTCCTTGACGTCAATGCTCTCCGATGGGCTCCCAGCTGACCCTGGTCCGCTCGCCGCCCCGTCCGCCTCTATTTTGCTCATCCCAAATGACCATCGGTCGAGGTGTGAGGTAGAGCCAAAGGAAGATGACGGTGAAGGGAGTGGTTGAGATCCGGTGATGAAGATGGACTCTGAGCGCGGCGTCTGGTTCCCGCCACGGCCGCGCGAGGGCGGGACACCGACCAGCCGTGTTGGCGGGGGCGTTGCGGAGGCGGATTGCGCGGAGAGCTCGGCCTCGATAATCGACTCGACGTCGTCGATACAGATGAGGACGTTCTCGGGCTTGAGGTCTGCGGAAGATCCGATGAGTGAGCACACTCCGGATCAAAGGTCACCGGATACAGAGGGGCAGGAGCCTCCGTTCCCTAAGGGCGTCACAGAGCACGGAGCGGATACTGCGAGCCAAGTTGGGCTCGAGCGCCGCGAGCGACCCGTTGGGAGGACACTCGACGACAGCGTGCCGACAATGTCCCGCCCAAGCACCGCGCATGAACCCATACACTCACCCGTGTGAATGACGCCGCAGCAGCGGTGCATGTAGTCGAGACCGAGGAGAATCTGCTTCGCAATCTGCTTGACGAGGGGCATGGGGACGCCCTTGTTCTGATGCCGCTTGATGAGACCGAGCAGATTCTCGCCGAGCACCTCGAAGACCATGCAAACATGGGTGCCGTTGGGACCTTTGTGTCGGAAATGGTCTAGAAAAGAAATGACATGTGAACGTCCGGGGTGTGTCTGGGACGGTGATGGCTGTGGGTTTGGGTTGTTGGGGGTAGGCTGGACGGGTGGTGAGGAGGATGTGATGAGTCGCTGGAGGAGCTTGATCTCGTCGAGGGCGGTCTCGGTGTAGCGTGGTGCGGATTTGACGACTTTGAGGGCGACATGACGGTCCAATCTGTCCGACGATGAGGCGGTGAGTTCGGAGACGCAGGAAGCCCTCACTTTGCATCCTTCGCGAGCCATACTGTGGAAAAGTGACCCCAGCCGAGCTTGCGGACGACGGTGTATCTGGCGTCGGAAAATGTGTCGCCAATGTGGACGGGGTGGTAGCCGCCCTTCACGTAGTCCTCCCAGTCCTCTTCGTCCTCGGTCATGACAGATTGAGAGTGAGAGGAATCGTATGAACCGGCGTGTGACATCTTGAACGGGACGACTGTGAATCGTGATGAGAGATAAGCACGCTCGAGGGGCGGCTACCCAAGATAAGCGTCCACCTACTCCTTCGGGCCTATCTCGCGGCTTCGCGGCGGGTGCTGCGTGCGCTTGCGGGCAGCACAGGGAGCGGGCGGCGGGGCTGGACGACGGGGCAGACGACGAGGAGAGCAGGTTCGTCGATGAACAGGCCACAGGCCCAACGTGCCCCAGGGGTTGCCCAATCAGGGAGTCTCCTTTCGAAAGAATGCACATCTGCTGACATAAGCTCGCGCATCCCCGATAGCCGCGGACCTCAACCAACTTCTTCCGAGATCCCTGCCCGAAATGGCAGCACACTTTGTTCACCTCCCTCGAGCCGGCTCACCGTCTTTCAGTTCTGTGCGTCCCCAGCGTGCATTTGGATGTTCCTCGGACCTGGCAGCGCCCCTCAGCATTGCCATTCGAGCATGTCCGTCTCGGATGGCACGGTTCAGTATGCACACTGCAGGCTTCCGGACCGGCAGCGTCACGTTGGTCGTCCAACTCATCAAACTCTGAAAGTATGATACTACCATGTAATCGATCGAGGTGAACCGTCCTAAAGCAGCCTATGGGTAATATTTCGCTGGAAATATGCAAGTACTTAGTACTTATACTACAACGTCCCACTGGAATTCCGAGTGGCATCTTAGTCACCATGAGGTCATCCGGACGCCCGGTACTGCCGTCTGCCAGTCTCAAGATCTCACATATAACGCTGTCCACACTACTGTGCAGATCGCGACTTTGGTGCAGCTAGCAGCGACCATGGCACTCCCGAAGAACAAGATGCAATATGGTAGACCACGTCTTTGACTTTGGGACTGCCCTATGTTGACGCTACTTGAATGCCAGTGCGCCTCGGCAACTCCGGGCTCAAGGTCTCGAAGATCATCCTCGGGACGATGCAATACGGCAGCTCGGGCTGGGCTGACTGGGTCCTCGACGACGAGGAAGAGGCCATCAGGCACATCAAGTATGCGTGAGTAGCTCGATACACTTTCTATGGTCGAACAGTTCCTGACGATGGTTCGCGATAGGTACGATGCCGGTATTCAAAGCTTTGATACCGCAAACGTAATTGCGGACCCCATTCTCGTGGCTATAGTCGCTCATATGCCCGTTCCTAGGTGTACTCGAACGGTCTTTCCGAGGTCATTCTTGGCAATGCTATCAAGAAGTTGAACCTTCCCCGCGAGGAGATCGTCGTCATGACTAAGGCAAGTCGCTGGGATAAGTAGCTATGTACGCATATCGAATTGATGGCACTCGTGAATAGGTCTTTAACCCGGTGTTGCCCCGTTACGAGGCCAAGTTCGGTGGCGCGGGAAAATCTTCTGACGAGTTCAGGCTTGTGAACCAGAGCGGGCTTAGTCGCAAGGTATACACACCAGATTCATGCTTCTTCGTGCTGCCCTCACTCATATGGATTGTGCAGCATATCTTCGATTCGATCAAGGCCAGCCTGAAGCGTTTGCAGCTCGACTATGTCGATCTGTTCCAGTGTGCGTCGACAGTTCCCGCGCATATTGTTGCTTCATGACGAACTCATAATTGCAGGCCATCGTTTCGACTACAACACACCAATCGAAGAGACGGTAGGCTTCACATTTGTGTATGGTGTGCTTGATTCACACTGCTCTCTAGATGCAAGCGCTGCACGACGTTGTCAAAGCGGGCTACGCGCGCTACATCGGCATGAGCTCGTGCTATGCATACCAGTGTACGTGCCTTTGCTCTCGGTATCTCGAACTTTGCACCTGACTGGCACTCTCCAGTCCATGCCATGCAGAGTAAGTCGATCCATCGCGAGCACCTGCGCTACCGTATTGACCGGTTCACCAGACTACGCCATCAACAACAACCTCACGCCCTTCATCTCAATGCAGAACCAGTACAGCCTGATCTATCGCGAGGAGGAGCGAGAAATGTTCCCGACACTCAAGGTATCGTAGTAGTCGGCCCCTTTCTTCGTTTCAGGCAGCCGAGCGGTCATTTGTAGCTCTTCGGTGTGGGGTCCATCCCGTGGTCCCCGCTCGCCCGTGGTCTTCTCACTCGCCCGCTGACGGAAAAGTCGAAGCGTGGCGACACAGACTGGTTCCTGCCGCAGTACAAGGCCTCGGGCACACCTGACATCGTGACGCGGTGCGTTGCTATCCATTGACGAGCCTGCGTAAGAGCGATCTCTGATTTGCATGCAGCGTCGAGGAGATCGCGAAGAAAAAGGGCGTCAGTATGGCACAAATCGCGATGGCGTGGTGCATGTCCAAGCCGGGCGTCACGGCCCCCATCGTGGGTACAACGAGCCTTGACAAGCTCAAGGACATCCTCGGTGAGCAATCCCGTTCCATTCTTCTGCACTACTTCTTTGCTAAAGCATCGATGGGTCGATAGGTGCACTCGATGTGCAGTTGACGGAGGAAGACATCAAGTATCTTGAGGAGCCGTATACGCCACAGGCGATCATTGGGCAGTTGTGAGCAGGCTCTGAGAAGACATGAATGAATCGGAAGATCATGCAATCGCATGTTATGTAGTGTGTATTGTCAGATGGAAATACGAAACTTTGGTCATGAATGAGTCTGTCCGTCTTCCGTAACGATGATATACACACAGCGCTTGAGGTCGTAGATATAGCAATCGTCCAGTACTCAGATTTTCAGAGTGTGGATGTCTAGGCGGAATTTCTCGGAGGTGAGCCGATGTCAATATGTTATTGAAGGAGTGGGATGAGTGTACAACACTACTTAGGTCAGACTCGTCTTCCGAAGGTTCGTGTGTGATTGTTGGAAACTCGCGCGATTTGTCTCGCGCGCCGGGTTCTCAGCGGTTGCGAGAGTGTCTGTAATGAAGCGAAGCTAGTTGGATGGGGATCGCACGAGATGCGGATCAATCCCCAGGCGAAAGTGCGGGACGCGCTTGTTCGGGGACGCGAAGGCGCGCGTAACGCGGGGACATTGGAGCACGTGGGCGCGTCGTGGCGGGGAGGCGTGTTGAGTTTCCGAGTTTGTGTTGTGGGCGCACCCCTCCGTCTCTTCACCCCATCACTCTGTACACTATTTCAGCTTCCCCAGCCTCCTTTCCCCGCCTCCACCGCGCTGGCCATCCTCCGTCACGACCTCCGCAACGTTCGCCTCTTTCTGCCTCGACATGTACCACCCGCTCCCCTGCCCCGCCTCCACTCGCGCAAGCACCCTCGCGTCGACCCTTGCGCCGCCACTGCCAACAATGCCCGCGCCGCTGACCGGAGCTCCTCGCCCACTCGACGTGGCCCGCCCCGCTTCCTCGTCCCGCCGGCTGCACGACCACCAAGGCACCACCGACGCTGTCCGTCTCCAACACCAACGTCTCGCGCTCAGGGGCCTCTCCCGTCGCGTTCCCCAGCAACGTCCCAGAGCCACCCCCACACAGCATTATTCCCTTTCCTTCGGCTCCCATAGACTTCCCTGTGCGCCGTGCTGACAAGGAAGACGGCTTTGACACTTGCCCTGAGCCCGAGTATCGGGACGGTGACGAACAGAATGTGCCAATCGGGGACAAAGCGGAGATCCGTCGTGACATTGATTGGCGACGTGTTCGTCGCAGGTGCACGCAGTCCTGCATCGCTGCCTCGTATGTTGCTGCCGAACCCTCGTCTGATGCATCGAAGGAGGCTCCCCGTCGTCCTTTGGTGGGCGTTGCGGCCAACAACCATCACGACCCGGACACGCCAAAGACGAAAGCGGACTTGAACGTCTCCCCTACTCGCGCGCGACGCCATAGTGTTTCCGCCGGTTGTGGGCCCTTCCGTCCAACCCCTCGACGTGCCCGCAAGGTCAGGAAGCCAGCGGCGGACATGCAGTTCATTGCAGTAGTGCATAGGAGCATTGCCTGGCATGCACGCGGTGCGCGCGAGTTGAGAGGCTTGGGCGAGTCCAGTGCGTGCATCGAGCAGGATGTAGAACTCGCGACGCGACTGTGGAGGGTCCTGGCGGATAGAGGGTGTCGGCCTACTCCCCTCAAGGCAACTGCAGTACCCTCGCCCCCTGTTGCGAACGATATCGTACGCTCCTCCCAGAGCATACGATCTATGGACGACTCAACGACAGACGAACTCGCGGATGCGCAGCCTATCTCACCGGTCCCTAAGATTCCTGATCAACTAGGGCCGTCCTCCGCACCCAGCGTCATGACCATGCCACAGCTTGTCGCGTCCATGACACTGCGCTTCCGGGATCGTACGTCGACGCGGTCTCGTTCGATGGTTGGGCTTGGGAGCAATAGCGAGGATGCGTCCGCGAACAAACCGCTGCGACCGCGGTCTGCTTTGGGCCACGTGGTTTTCTCGAGTGGCGAGGGCGAGGAGGTCGTGGTTTCGGACTGAACCTCACAGCGCACGCTCGATCATCTCACACTCTTCACGCTTGTCTGGGATCCTCTCCTGCTTTGGCCAAGTCTTATTTTAACCATCACGAGCACGCCGTGCGTGCGTATGCCAGCATGCCCATTTACGACCGAACCATTGCATGGTTCTTTATGTTTCACGATCACGGACTTACTCAGGATATCTCAAAATCCACATTCATTCCGCCATCTCATCCATCTGCGACCTTTCCCATGACTGCATCAATCTCCTCCCATATCTCTCGCATCATATATCTCCACAACTGCATCCTCCATCCATCCGTTGCTGCACTCCTATTAGCCAGTCCCTGTAGCATACATATGGTCGCCGTCTCTCGTCATCTGTATATACTGCAGGAATGTCTATCCCTTCACGCCTAGCTGAGATCGTTCGAGTGAGCAGTACCAGTACTGGTCAACGCGCTGACGTTCGACGCGTTCCATCGCATACATGTTTAGCGTGTTTCGTCACGTGGGCGCGAAGCCGCACGAGCGCCTCAAGGATGCCCGCACGGCGCACTGGAGTCGTGCGACCTGAGGCCTGAGTACTGAGTACTGAGTACTGAGTTGCATGAATACCTTCTGTTTAACAGTTTCGCAACTAATTCGACGCAAACGAAACGCGTGAAGCATCGGGACACTAGCTTCCTCTGTGATACCAAATGGTGTGTGGCTTTGACAAAAGCACAATATTCCGAATTCCTTTTGGTGTTTCGAGGTCGTCTTCCCTCACAAGTTGAATCTGCCAATGAAGCGGTCACGGCTTTCCAGCGGGACGTCCTGCGGTGTCAGACCCCGCCATGGGGTGCCTCTTAGATCTACAGGCTTCATGTCTGCGATGAAGCTATCCACCGTCTCTACTCCTGACTGCAACCGCCAAGAGCTTGAACGAATGTCTCTTGCTAAGAAGGGAATGACTTACGGTTCGTCCATGCCTCTTCTTTCCTTGAAAGTGGTATACTCAGTAGGCCTTGTTCTGAAGTCGGCCTCAAGTATCGAAGATCATCCTGGAATGCATGCCATACGGGCACATGGGGTGGAACTTTGGGGTCGTCAACGAGCACATCAAGTTCGCGTACGTCGCGTATAGCCAGATGGACGCTCCGCGACCGACTTGAAGTATCGCCGCCATGTAGTTATGACCATGGCCTACAGACGTTCGACACTGGAAACGTGAGTGCAGTTAGGTGTATTAATGGCGCATACTCACAGCATATCAAGAAGAGCCTCGAGCGACTGCAACTTCGCCACATTGATCTTCTTCAGTGTAAGTTTGGTGGTCGATATGCATTGCATCTGCGACCGCTTCTGAATTGTTCTCTGTAGGCCTTTGACACACCGATCAAGGAGATGCTAAGGCATTATTCTCAGATGCGAGAGACGTAAGCTTACCCGGCTCATGCAAGCTCTTCTTGATGAGCCGGGCTATGCATACCAGTGTGCGTCTTGCCAGTGTGTATTCGGTGACCGAAGTACAGTTGTCACAGAACTTATCATCAGTGCATGCGATGCAGATTAAGTCTCTGACCACTGTTGCGTGGAGACGACGCTCAGCCTCCATAGTAACGGATTATGCCATCCAGAATAAGTTGGCACCTTTCATCACGATGCAGGGTCATCACTGCCTCGGCACCGCGAGGAAAGTGCGAGATGTTACCTACGGTCAATGTAAGATGTGCATTTTTTTGAGCGAGTGTCCTGTCTGATTGCGATATAGATGTTGGGTGTTGGTGTTCTGCCATGGTCGCCCCTGGCACGAGGAATCCTCACTCGTCCCTTGTCAGCGCAGAGTAAGCGAGGGAAACACGATGGGTCAGTCTGCCTGACGCGATTGCTGTTTCTCTGTCATTCATGCGAATTGTATTCTACAGCTGGTCAGGGCCTTACAAGACGTTCTCCGGGACCGCCGAAATCATCAAACGGTACTTGTGTCAATCCGCGATCGCACGAGCATCTGACCGACCTATCGCCGTGTGCAGAGTGAAGGAACTTGCAGAGCAGAACTGTGCAAGCATGGCTCTTACATGGAGTCTATCGAAGGACGGCCAGTGTCTGCCTCCGTGAGACACCATGGTGGTTTATTCAGCATTGATCCTCGATTCAGGCGTCACTGCGCCCGTTGTTGGCTCAATAAGTCTGGGAAACCTGGAAGTATCATCGGTGAGTCCCATTTGTCCGAGTGGGAACGGATTGAGACACCGTCGAGGCTGATTTATATTATCTTCTGATAGCGCTG
Source organism: Fomitopsis serialis (assembly GCF_022376445.1). Taxonomy (NCBI): domain Eukaryota; kingdom Fungi; phylum Basidiomycota; class Agaricomycetes; order Polyporales; family Fomitopsidaceae; genus Fomitopsis; species Fomitopsis serialis. The sequence continues at coordinate 129,661 of NW_025955023.1, forward strand.
ACGAGACTGCACGGTCACAGGCGCTGTCGACGTCGAGCCAACGCCGAAGGAAGTTGCATACCTCGAGCCAGTGGCCGCATCGGGGCCGCCGGGCTGAAGAACCTCGCCACTGTGTTACTGGGATTGTTCCGGATCATCTGCACATCACGAAGTGACAATCAGGCTGTGTACTACTCCTTAGTACTACAGTAGTAGTGCCACCCACGATGGGGTTATCTGCCGCCTCTCCGCAGGTGCATGTCCGACTCGCTACGGCGAATCCGGGCAGTAGGAATCTGGTGTGGGTTGATTGTTCGTAGAATGTACAGTCTAAGCGAGCAAGATGCAACCAAACATCCCTAGAACATACTACAGTCCGTTCAATACTGAACGAACCACAAGGCCTGCGAGTACTAGTACAGTATACTAGTATTAGCTGATTGTTATGGAAGGTGGTTCATGTTGGCGCCACAATGCCTCCGACTGTGCGCCGCCTTACCGCTGTTTCCAAAACAATAGGCCCCACATCAAAAAACCGCGCTCAGGCGGAGTGTGTCGGTCTCCCTGTTCCCATCAAGATTGGACCATAACCGGCACGTCGAGGGCGAGCCAGACTACGGCGGGTGGCTGAGGTCGACCGGCAGAAGGTGCGGAATCACCTCGAAGGCAAGATCCGACGCTTTCCGCCCGTGTACGCATTTTTTATGAGGGGCCTATCGTTTTGGAAACAGCTGTAAATTGTACTTCAGCCCACGAACGGCCACGACACGAACGGCCACGAACGTCGCAAGCTCTCCGTTTATTCAATCCGTCACCAACTGGCAGTCAATCCGCGTCAAAGAGTTGACCTGACCCGGGGCGAGGGACCGCACCGCACAGGGGTGAGCCATGCATTCTATCTACCACGAGACCGCATGACTGTGCATTACACCTAGATAAAGCAACAGGCCTCACGACACGACCATTCGGTCACCCTTGAATGTGAGAGACCATACGTCGCTGTGCCGCCGGTGCATCTGTCAGACACAGAAGCTCAATATAGCCGCGATCCTGATCGACGCAGTTCAGGCCGAGATGCCTCTATAGGACTGGTTTGCCCATCTTGCCACCAGGTGGTGACGGGATGCCGTCCTCCGTGAGTCATAATGAATACAGCATTGCTGACAAGGACTTGGACTCAGTTGTGAAGACCTGAAGATCATCCCACAGTCACAGATGTAGGCCGTGCCGTGGAACTTCTGGGTTGTCCATACCGCGTGGTCTATGCACACCAGACTGTCCGAGGCACCCTGGCAGCCTTGCGCTGCACTCGGTGATTTTGTTCATTGCGATACATGTGGTGCGTACGACCATCAGAATGCTCTACATCTGCCAGCTCGGCTTCACCGTGACTGCAACAATCAGCGAAGTGATTCTGCAGCTTTACTGTCGCAGTCCGACGATCTGAGCTTTTAGTCGGGAGGTTTCGATTCTCCGACCCCTCCGCGCCGAGGACACCTGGTGGTTCTGGATCTCACTTTCAATCCCGGCGGATGTATACCGTCTTCGTTCTAGCCGGCTTATCTTGCGGCACTTATCTAGTGCTCCGTGCTTCTGGCTTCTCTAGAGAGGAAGTCGTATGGCTGACGCGCGTGCTGACGACTGGTCACACTTGCATTTTCGGGCCCAAGACCGCAGACTTTCACGGGTTGGACACAAGGCCACTCTGATTTCGCGCGGCGCTGTCATGATGGCTTGTCATCGTATTGCTGTCCGCGCTGCGCCTCGAGTGGACCTGCCATACAACCCATATAATCGCCCACGCTCTCCAGAGATGGCATATTCCGTCCGATTGCGGCAAGTCAATCTTGTAGTATCGGTCTCCGTTGCTGCAGTGCTTCTCTGTATGCAGAACGCTTACCACGCGCTATCTATCTTGGCGATGGAGCCGCGCCCTATAAAGCGTTCTCTCGCCACTTTGTCCCTTCATCCTGCAGGGCGTCCCCCACCTCGACGACCGCGGAGAGCTGATCCACCACGATGATTGCAACTGGCCTTATCCTCACCTCGCTCTTCACACTTGGCCTGAGCAAGCCCGTGGCGCGCACTCTCCGCCTGCACGAGGCCCGGTCGACTGTCCCGACGGGATTCTCGCAGGTTGGCTCTGCCGACGCTGATACCGTGCTCAACTTGCGCCTTGGCCTTGTGAGCAGCAGCGCCGACAAGCTTGTCGAGACCCTTTACGATGTAAGCACGCCGTCGAGCGCGAACTACGGCCAGCATCTGTCTAGATCTGAGGTCAGGATTGCACATCATATAGTTTGTTAACATGCGTGCTGACCTATGAGCCGATGACAGGCGGCAGCCCTCCTCGCGCCGTCGTTCGAGACGCTCCAGGCCGTGAATGCATGGTTGGATGAGAACGACATCACTGCAAGCACCATTTCACCTGGTGGTGACTGGCTTTCCATCTCCATCCCTGTCAGCCAGGCGAATGAGATGCTTGACGCCGATTTCTCTGTCTTCACTCACGAGGCGACGGGTGCCCAGAGCGTCCGCACGCTCCAGTATTCCATCCCCACCGATCTGGTCGGCCATCTTCAGCTCGTCCACCCGACGACGACGTTCACGCAGCCCACCTCGCCCAGGTTTCCTCTCAACGCGAAGCTGTACTCGGGCTCCAAGGAGCAGAAGCGTCAGTCCGCTTGCGGAAGCGACGTTGACCCAGCGTGTCTTCAAGAGCTTTATGGCATCCCGACGACCGCGGCCACCAACCCTGACCCTATCGTGGTCACTGGGTATGATAATCAATATCCCGACCCTAGCGACATGAGCGTGGGTTTCTTGATTTTCCCTCCATCTTCCTCTCACTGATAGGCTGATGGATCGAACCATAGAACTTCTTGTCCAAATACCGCACGGATATCAACTCTTCGACTACCTGGACTATAGTGGAACTCGACGGTGGTTCGTACGACCCTACTAACCCCGGAGACGAAGCAGTAAGATCTGGAGTTCGCAAGTCATGCACGAAACTCACCGCATTTGCCAGGACCTCGATGTGCAGTACACGGTCGGCCTCGCTACGGGCGTCCCGGTGTACTTCATCTCTGTCGGCGAAAGCACTAGTGACGGCGTCTTCGGCTTCTTGGACACGGCGAACTACGTTTTGTCCAATCTCAGCGATGCTTACGTGATGACGACCTCCTATGGCTCGAATGAGAACGAGATCTCCGCAGACGTGTTCAGGTGAGTACGCATTCTGGGATATAAGCACTTACTGACGAGACTGTGGCCCTCCGCAGCAAGCTCTGCGATGCTTATGCGTCTCTCGGCACAGCGGGTATCTCTGTGCTGTTCGCGTCCGGAGATGGTGGTGTCTCGGGCTCCCAGAGCTCATCTTGCACCGATTTTGTCCCTACGTTCCCGTCTGGCTGCCCTTAGTAAGCATTGTTCCTCAAAGTCGAGTCACTCTCGTGATGCTGACGCCGATCTACTCGCTAGCGTGACTTCCGTAGGTGCGACGACGGGCACCAGTCCCGAGACAGCCGCCGACTTCTCCTCCGGCGGTTTCTCCAACGTATATCCAACGCCCTCCTTCCAGTCCTCTGACGTTTCCGCATTCATCTCCGGTTTGGGGACCACTTACAGCGGACTGTACAATGCCTCTGGTCGTGGATTCCCTGATGTCTCCACTCAGGGCGAGAACTTCCTCATCGGGTACGACGGGGACATCTACACCGTCGACGGGACGAGCTGCTCTAGCCCGACCTTCGCAAGCGTCGTCGCGCTCCTCAACGACGAGCTGCTGAGCGCAGGCAAGAGCCGGCTCGGGTGGCTGAACCCTTGGCTATACGAGAACGCGGATGCGTTCAATGATGTTACGAGTGGTGACAACCCGGGATGCAGCACCAACGGCTTCACTGCCACGACTGGCTGGGACCCGGTGCGTTCGGTCTGGGACTTTGATTGTATCTAGGTACCTACTGACCATGCTGTCACACAGGTGACCGGGCTCGGTACGCCGAACTACAGTGCGCTGAAGACTGCTGCTGGCCTGTGAAGGGACTAAGGTTCTCTGATTTACGGTATAACGAACGAACGGCACGAACGATGGTTTGGACATTTCTCGGTTACAGTCGCTGTGGACAAGGAATGTCATGTTGTATGATTGGCTGTTTCGCCAACGAGTGCTTGTACGCTATCAGCTTGATCCAGGTCCTGAGCTGTCGAAGACGCTTGGTCACAGGATCGCTATTCTCGCATACTCACCGGCGGTAACGGTATTGCGGTGTCTTCGTTGGTCTTCCGTAGGTGGCGTGTTCTGTCAGTATTTTCAGCAATGTTCTGATAGGTGGCAGGAGCTGTCCTCTGGGGATCTCGTACTCGCGGCTACTTACGCTGGGAAGAGGTAGGAAGACGACGATCAGACAGGAGGCGGTGAGTTGTGTGCGACTTCCACGGCAGCCTACTGCCGTAAGTACTTCTGCATGTGACAACGCCGAAACGCGTGCCTTCGACGCGCTGTACCGTGCCCCTGTGAGTTGAGGGCCCTGCGGCCTTGGCTGAGTGGGTTCAGCGAGGACTCCGAGCGAGCTTAGGCTGCTTGAGGCTTGCCTGGCTGGGACAGGCACGCGCTCGTGACTTGCCCATTAAGGTACTGCCCGCATCCGTCTGAATGCGGGGCGACTAGCACCGCCCGCACATCTCACTGGAAGCGTTGACGCGGCAATATGGAAATGGATGTCTTCCTGTGTCGTCCCATCACGGTCGCGCAGCGACAGCGGACGCCTAACCCCAGAAGACCCAGACGTTGCAGCGACAGAAAAATTGTGAATACGTAAATCAATCACTGTCGACGTGAGCGCACGCACCAGAAGTCGGGGTAAACGCTGCAGCGACATGAATACTTGCGAGTGTGCAAACGGTGGCGCAGCGCCCTTGCGCGCGAGACCACGGGAACAAAGCCAAAGATGGTCTAGATGCGGGAGGAGTGCGGGGTGCGGGGGTGCGGAAGTGCAGGATGATGATCCCGCATCAAACCCGCCATTTAGGGGTGTCTCGTTTGAGTTTCGACCCCTGCCTGAGATCGCTATCTCGGGTGTCGCTTGGAACGGCCTACATATGATGTTGCGATGAGCTTCTACACAACTTAATATAAGCCCACCCCAGTCACTACGTGTTCTCTCCCTTCGCCCAACCCGTCGTCCGTGTATGTGCATGTAATCCGTACTGTACATACGCTGTCTTGTACGAAGACGCTCCACGAGATGGCGACAGTAACTCATTCCAACCTCAAGACCAGCCTGGGGTCGCTCGTCATAGGCAGCCTAGCTGCGACTGCGTGAGTGCCCCTAACCTCCCGAGCCACCGACTTCGCTCATGCTCACTGCGTCTCAGACTGTCTGGTATTGTGATGATGCAGGGCATCCTGTATTTCCGGATGTTCGGGAAAGATCATCTAGGAATGAAGCTGATCGTATGTACTGAAACGTTTGTGTTGCTTTGGTTCGGTGACTAAACTCAGTCGCAGGTATCAAGCATCATCTTGTTGGATCTGTTGCACACAGCCATGCTCTGGACGGCAGACTGGATGTACCTGGTCGCCGGATTCGGTGATATGAACATCACAAACCATGTTTTTTGGTAGGTCAAGTCAATCGCCGAGCGCGAGCACTCACTGATAATCTCGACCGTTCAGGTCTGCAGGGGTGCGTGAAAATGAAGTTTCCTGCTTCATACTCTGCCGATCTCATTCATGATGTCTTTTAGGTTAGCATTGCATTGACGGTAAGTCGACCGCACGGGATGAAGCGGTCTCGTTCTGACCTGTTTCTCAGGCGATGACGACAGTTATCGTGCATTTCTTCTTCACGTACAGACTATTCAGGCGTGCGTCAGACTCTAATCGTTAACCGCCTTTGAACTGACCGCAGCCTTTCATCCTCAGTTAGCAAAGGCAACTATTTCATCACTGTACCCATGGCTATCATCGCTCTCCTTCGAGTCGGCTCTGCATTCAGTGAGTCCGTTCCACTTGCTTTCTACCCAATAGCTCACATACATGTCAGCCACTGCCGGTGAACTGTAAGTGACGAGATACCATCCGAGTCTTCGCTTCGGTGATTTTTAACGGACGGTGCAGGATCCGGTTAGGAAGTTTCTCGGCGTTCTACACACATTACCGCTGGCTGTTACGCTTGGTCTGGTATTATCGACTGCTTTGGATATTATGATCACCTCGGGCCTGTGCATTTTCTTGAGGAAAAGCCGTAGCAGCGGCAACGGAAGTTCTGGACGGTGCGTGAATTATCTCTTATGCCGTTCGACTTCGCTCATTGAATGTGCAGGCTCGATCACATCCTGAACTCGATGACATTGTACACCATCGAGACCGGTATGGTCACATGGTGAGTTTGCTACCGTCTTCTGGCATCCGGGACTCTGACCCAGGGAATAGTATTGCTACCGCAATCTCGCTCATCTTTTGGCTCGCCAAACCTCACGCGCTCATCTATCTCGGTCTTCACTTTGCGATTAGCAAATGTACGTCCAAATCATTATCGGCCACTTGTCATCTTGGCTCATGCATCACATAGTTTATGCGAACTCCTTCCTTGCCTCCGTGAACGCACGTAAGCTGCTCAGGGCGCAGCACGTGTCCCTTTCAACTTCTGGCTCGGGTGCGCTCCCTCCTGTCTTCACCAACCGGTTCATCAGGCAGTCCGGAGTTTCTGTACGTTTTCTCCGCATTGGTTCGTTTGGCGTGCCTTTTTATGACAGATTTCGGTAGGTTCAGCCGGACACGGTGGATCTCACGAGCTCGAAGCTGCAAATCACGATCGACAAGACGGTTGATTATGCCACCGACGACATCCCCATGTCTTCGACGAGAACGACTCGGTCCAACTCGGCCACTTCTCCCATGGAAGACGTGAAGGCGAAAGTATGAAAATGAGATAGCGACTCCGCATCAACGCGGAGGCTCGAGCGCAGGATGTCTGAGTGGGTTGGATGCTGCCAGTGGTGTGCTAGGGTGTGTGGCGCTTTGTACATTATTGTGTCGATTTAGTGTCAGGCTGTTGTGTACGCTCGTTTATATCCGTGCCTGGCACCTGTCGCAGCACAGCAGTATACTGCGTGCCTCAATCTTTGGATAACCTCTCAGGCCTCAGGTCCCTGTATGATCACTGTATGATCACAGCGAGACTCGCCGCCCAAGGTCGATCTAGATCCATGACCGTGTAATCGGGCGCGCGGTAAACTGTAAGGAAGCACAACACTACGGATGACGATTGGGCTAATTCGGTTTATATATGCGTACGGTGGAATGTAAAAATGCAGTGGTTTGCTTCAGGTGTAAGTATGGTTTCTAAGGAGCTCAGGGAGCCAAGTCGCGGTCGATTGAGGTGCAACGCCACATTCGCGACACTCCGCTGGAAGACGCGCATCGCGGCGTAACTGCGCGTGCGGGTAGGGCAGGCTTGATCTTGTCCATGTCCCTCCGCATTGCCTGGCATGCCTCCGTACGAGCCCTCTTACCCACTATCCGCGCCTGCAGGACACTTCGCAATTTGGCAGCAAATAATGACTGGTATCATGAAGGTTCTGGGACGCGACTCCATCATACATCACGGCTCAGCAGATGGGTAATGCCCTCGAATCCAGTCGGCCGCCCTCTTCGAGTTTCCCTCAAGCAGAGCATACCTAACTCTCTGGCGTCCTTCACAACAACTTCTGTTGCAGTTGGACATCGAGACCTTTTCAGTGGCTGCGTTTCGGTCGCTGCAGTGCCAGTCACGAGTCGCTCCCAGAGGACACGCGAACTCACCGGTGAACTGAGATTTGCGCGTCGAAGCCATCGCGCGTGTTCGACACTCTCGTCCTCCCATTCCGCCACTACAACGCTCACCATGTCGTCCTCCGCTGAGGTTGATTATCGGCTCCCAACGAACGTCAAACCGACAGCCTACCACGTTACCGTTCGCACCGACCTCGTCGACAGCAAGTTCGACGGGATAGTCGTGATCGAGTGCGTGCAATGCGTATAGATCGACCGATGTATTTCTGACTACCACTATGTATAACAGCTTAGATGTCAAGAAGGACACCTCCAAGCTCGTGTTCAATGCAGCCAATCTGAGGCTCTCCAACATTACCCTCACCATTTCTGGTGCGAAGTCCTCCAGCTTCACTCCAGCTTCTATCGACTTTGACAAGACGATGGAGCGCTGCACGCTCGGGTTCCCGGAAAGTGTGCCGGCGGGTGCGAAAGCGCATCTTAAGATTGCATACGAGGGAGAGTTGACGGACGCGCTCATGGGTTATTACAAGTCGGTAAGCGGTGAAGGTGAGGTGTATGCGTTGACACAGTTCGAGGTGAGTCTGCTAAGGATATCTGGTACTGGTCAGTCCTGATTAAGGGGTCCTAGCCTACTGCTGCACGCCGTGTTTTCCCTTGTTGGGACGAGCCATTGCTCAAGGCGACCTTCAGTGTGACCATGATCTCGCGTGCCGACACTGTCAGTCTTAGCAACACGACTGCCGAATCAGAGGACATCTTCGACCCCAATGCTGGCAAATCCGATGACACAGTCGCATGGCTGTCCGAGAAGCTGGCTTCGCTCGGTGTGACACAAGGTGAAAGCGAGAAGTGGAAAATAACTCGGTTTGCGGAAAGTCCGCCAATGTCAACATACCTCGTCGCATTTGCGAATGGTAGGTTCGAGTATGTGGAAAGTTCGTATACTAGTCCTCTCAGTGGCAAGACACGCCCGCTGCGTGCCTACGGTGAGTCCATAAGACGCAGTCGGTTTCGCTCGACGTGACGTGAAGACCAATTCGCGTCCTATTGTCAGCAACGAAGGACATGGTCGACAAATTGCAATTTGCGCTGTACGTCAAGGAGAAGGCACTCCCCTTGTACGAGAAGGTGTTCGATATCGAGTACCCGCTACCGAAATTGGACACACTTGTCGCCCACGATTTCGATTCTGGTGAGTTGAGCTGTAGCTACTCGTGATTAATTCACTTCATGGGATATGAACATTAGGTGCCATGGAGAACTGGGGTCTCATCACTGGTCGCACCTCTTGTTTCGCTCTTGACCCCAACTCCGAAGACCTGCGGACCAAGAAGGAGATCGCAAACACGCAATGCCACGAAGTTGCGCATATGTGGTAGGCAAGGTCCAGCAGTACGGAGTCCGAAGTCTCATGCACGCCTAGGTTCGGCAATATCGCCACTATGGAGTGGTGGGACAACCTCTACTTGAACGAAGGTGAGCCAATCGTACGTCACGATGAGAGATCGGGGAGGCTGAACCGACTTTTCGTGCAGGCTTCGCAACTCTGGTGCGTAGAGAATGCGCCTATCACTTGGGACGCCATTCTGACCGCTTCTCCTAGATGGGCGAGGTGATCATACTAGGTGAGTTGATGTATCTAGCAATCCTCTACGTCGTGTTCAATGATTCATTGCAGACAAGTGAGCCGAACCTCGGTGTTGTGAAAGATGAGGACTAATTCCCGCAGGATTTTTCCTGAGTGGAACCTCCATTCCGCTTTCATCACCGCGCACCACAAATATGCTCTTGACGTCGACGACAACCTCTCTTCCCACCCTGTCGAAGTCGAGTGCCCAGACGCAAACATGGTGAACCAGATCTTTGATGGTCTATCGTATTCGAAGGCAGCTTCTGGTGCAGTTGTGTCCCTGGTTGGTCTGATACACGGATATTCACCGTGGTCTCAGTGTTGCGCATGCTCTCGAGCTATGTCGGCGAAGAGAAGTTCCTCAAGGGAGTATCAATATACTTGAAGAAGCACTTGTTTGCGAACAGCGTCACTCGGGACCTTTGGGAGGGTATCCAAGAGGCGAGTGGTGAGTATGTCACCAACAGGTGTTAGCGCTCGCTAACTTGAAGTATCGGTAGGCATTGACGTTCCTAAGATGATGGACAATTGGGTCAAGAAGGTTTGGAACACTCTCAGACCTGCATACGCAAAGCGCCAGTTGATAACGCGCACTTCAGATAGGTTTCCCGGTCCTCACTGTTACGGAGACTTCCACCGGCATACATATCCATCAAGATCGTTTCCTTGGTACAGGACCCGCACAGCCGAAGGACAACGAGACGATTTGGACGGTGCCCCTGAGCCTGCTGACAGTCGATGGAAAGGGCAATGTTGTGATAAACAAGGACGAAGTACTCGACCAGCGTGAGAAGTCAATTTCGCTGGACGTCAACAAACCGTGGAAAATCAATGCGGGGACAGTCACTTTCTGTAAGCCGCCTTTCAGCAGTGATGGATTGCGGCAGTACTGATGTGTGCACTAGGCCGTGTGCTATATCGGCCTGATCGACTTGTCGCAATTGGTCGGGAGGCTGCGAAGGCATCGTCACCGTTCTCAATCGAGGATCGCATGGGGCTCGTCGACGATGCGTTTGCATTGAGCAAGGCAGGCTACTCAGAGGTCAGCTCGGCACTGGCATTGACGGATGTTCTGCGCAACGAGTCGGAATGTAAGCGCCTACTGAGTTTGGGATGTTCATCGACTGATGCTGCTAACTTTCTAGATCTCGTGTGGGAAAGCATTCGGAGGAATCTCGCGCTTATTCGCTCGGTCTGGTGGGAAGACACGAACATCGCGAATTTGATCGAGGGTTTCCTCGCGGAGCTCTTCACGCCGCTCGTTGACAAGCTAGGCTATGAGTACTCCAGTCAAGATTCTGCAGATACGAGGGAGTTGCGGACGTTGGCCATCGAAGGCGCCACCTCTGGAAAATCGCCAAAGTCAAGTTCTTCACTCATGCGCCTCGTCTCCTGACTGACTGCGAATATGCAGGGTGGTCGAGGAACTTCGCAGCCGATTCTCTCATTATATGATAACCGGTGATGACAGCAAGATCCCTCCGGAACTACAAATTGTCACCTACGCAGTTGTAGGTCTTTGTGCTTAGCAGCGTCGGACTGGGCAACTCACGCGCCATGGTGATCTTTTTAGGCCGTTCGGGAAGGCGGTCGCGCAGAGTGGGAGGGTGTCAAGAAGATCGCGCTGCAGCCCAAGAACCCCGCGACGGGAATCGCGGCGAGGAGAGCGCTAGCGCGAACACAGGACCTGGACATCGCGAAGGACACCTGGAAGTTCATGATGGAGGACGTCCGAACGCAGGATCTGTACTACATGGTTGGCACCTTGGGCGTCAACCCCAGCACGAGGCGCTTCTTGGCGGAGCAGTTCAAGGCGGATTACGAGTTGCTGGACAAGAAGTTCGAGGGCAACTACGGCTTCCAAGACATTGTTGCGGTGCGTGTTGCAGTTAGCCGTTGGCTATACTGGCAGCGTTGAAGCCTGAGCTGTTTCGTAGATATCATTCCGCAATCTGTCCGCAGACAAGGATTATGAAGAGACCGCGCAGTTCTTCAAGGTAAACCTTTTATGACATGCTTCACTCACGTCTCAAAATTGACACCGACGCGCTACAGGACAGGAACACCGAAAAGTACAAAATGAAACTGGACCAGACGCTGGAGGACATCCAGGTCCGATCGGCGTGGGTCAAGCGGTCGACGGAGGACATCCGGAAGTGGTTCACGTCGCGCAAGAGCGCGTTGTAGTGGGCCTCAGTCGAGTATATGGTGGGATGAACGGTAGCAATAAACCAACTATAATGTACATATGTGCTCGAGCATGCAATTGCTACGTTCTCGCTGCCTGTTTGAAATTGTTGACGATGGACACCTCAGGCTTGCCACTGCCAGGCAGTGTTCAAACGTTCAATATTCAATATTCAGCACGTGTCTTTCATGACAAATGACGATTGGTTTAGCCACCAAATGATTGACTGGACACTGAACATACTGAAACCTACCGGGGGGAGTATAGAAGCCACTAGTGGCTGTTGCAACAAGTGCGTGCTTCATTCCATCTTTATCATACACAACTGCAGTACCGCTGAGCTTGCAACTGGTTGTAGCCTTCATTCTGCCCGGGTTTACGCCTTGATGACCAGGGCATGAAAGACAATGCGACAACATATGACCCGTTGTATACTAGAAGCTACGCAGTGGTCCGCCCAAAGTATGAGGGGCCGGTCCTACGACGCGGGACATCGTATGCCCCGCAAGCGCTGCTGCCAGTGGGAGGCGCGTCGACGCAGGTCGACGCGTATTACAGCCTGAGGTAAGCTTGAGCTTGTTCAAGTATGTCCATATGCACTGGCTTCAAGTTGTGGCACGCCCCGCGGGCCCCGCCCGTACTTTACTGAATCTCGCTACTACTCGCCTTCCAGGATGCAGCAGATTGACTTGGTATCATGAGGTCTCCCCGAGACGTTGACGCCCCGACCTCATAAATCACAGCTCGCCACATGGGTTTTCTCCCTTGAGAACATTCAACATACCCAACTCCACAGCGAAAACTCCCAGTCACGAGGCACACTGATAGGACACGCGAAGCTACCTGACTCGGAGGCGAATTGACACCTGAGCGTTCAAGTCACCGCGCGTGTTCAGCACTCTGATCCCCACGCTGCTACTGCAGCGACCATCATGTCGTCCTCCGCAGAGGTGGATTACCGGCTTCCGACGAATGTTAAGCCGACACATTGCGATGTCACTGTTCGTACCAACCTCGTCGACGACAAGTTTGACGGGATTGTCACGATCGAGTGCGTGTCATATATACAGATAAGCTGATTAGTATCTGATATTCGCCTTCATGCAACAGCCTAGATGTCAAGAAGGATACAACCAAGATCGTGTTCAACACAGCTGGTTTGAGGCTTTCCGACGTCATGCTCACCACTTCAGGCGCGAAGTCCTTGAGCCTTACTCCAGCTTCTATCGACTTTGACGAGACGATGGAGCGCTGCACACTCGAATTTCCCGGATTGTGCCGACGGGTGCAAGGGCGCGTCTCAAGATCACATACGAGGGCGACTTAACGGACTCACTCATGGGTTACTACAAGTCAGTCGGAGGCGAAGACGAGGTGTATGCCTTGACGCAGTTCGAGGTGAGTCTGTTCGGAATACCCCGAAGACGATTCCGCTCTGAAAGCAGGAATCTACATAGCCTACCGCTGCGCGCCGTGCCTTTCCTTGCTGGGACGAGCCGTTGCTCAAGGCGACTTTCAGCGTGACCATGATTTCGCGCGCGGACACCGTCAATCTCAGTAACATGCCCGTCGAATCGGAGGACATCTTCGACCCCAATGCTGGCAAGTTCGATGACACAGTGACATGGTTGTCCGATGTATTAGCATCGCTTGGTCTGGCACAAGGTGAAAGCGAGAAGTGGAAGATCACACGATTTGCAAAAAGCCCGCCAATGTCAACGTACCTCGTCGCATTTGCGAACGGCAGGTTTGAGTATTTGGAAGGTTCGTACACGAGCCCTCTCAGTGGGAAGACGCGTCCGCTGCGTGCTTACGGTGAGTCTGCAATGCGTGACTGACGCGAGGACCGTTCGCGATCTCTTCTCAGCGACGAAGGACATGGTCGAAAAAATGCAATTTGCTCTCTACGTGAAGGAGAGGGCGCTCCCTCTGTATGAACAGGTGTTTGATATCGAATATCCGCTGCCGAAACTCGACACGCTCGCTGCCCACGACTTCGACATCGGTGAGCTGAACCTTAGGACACGTTGGACCGCTCCACCGATTGACATGAACTTTAGGTGCCATGGAGAACTGGGGTCTCATTGCTGGTGGTACCTCTTGCTTCGCTCTTGATCCTGACTCGGAGGACGTGCAGACTAAGAAGGATATTGCAAGTACACAATGCCATGAGGTTGCGCATATGTGGTAAGTAAGTCCTGCAGATGCAGCGATTATAAAGTCTCATGCGTGGCTAGGTTCGGCAACATCACTACTATGGAATGGTGGGACAACCTCTACTTGAACGAAGGCGAGTCAATTGTATGTCTCTGTGCTTTGGCAGGGCGTATTTAAATATGTTGTCATAGGCTTCGCAACCCTGGTGCGTGGGGAACACGTCTACCACTCGAAAAGCTATCGTGACTACTTCTCCTAGATGGGCGAAGTGATCATTCTAGGTGAGTTATTGCGCTGGCAGTCGACAATTCTCTGCTTGACATCTCATTGTTCGTCTCAGACAAGTAGCTCAAGTACTCTGTAATGCTTTGAGCGACGAGATCTGATCCACGCAGGATTTTTCCTGAGTGGAGACTCCATCCCGCTTTCATCACCGAGCATCACAAATGGGCTCTTGACGCTGACGACAACCTGTCGTCCCATCCCGTGGAACTCGAGTGTCCCGACGCCGAGATGGTCAACCAGATCTTCGATGATCTGTCGTATTCGAAGGCGGCTTCTGGTGAGGGGGATGTCTGTCATCGGGCCATGAACCGCTTGTTAACCACGATGTCAGTGCTACGCATGCTCTCGAGTTACGTCGGCGAAGAGAAGTTCCTCAAGGGCGTGTCGATCTACCTGAAGAGGCACCTGTTCGCGAACAGCGTCACTCGTGACCTCTGGGAAGGTATCCAAGAAGCGAGCGGTGAGCATGTCTTTCAATGCGAGCGTGCACGCACTGATTCAGGGCGTCGGCAGGTATCGACGTCCCGCAGATGATGGACAATTGGGTCAAAAAGGTCCGAGTCGCTGACAGACCTTCGTGCACAAGGCATAACACGGCATGTTTACGAGACTTACTATAGGTAGGATACCCGGTGCTCACCGTCATGGAGAACCCCAACGGCATACACGTTCGTCAAGATCGCTTTCTCAGTACAGGGCCGGCACAGCCGAAGGACAACGAGACGATCTGGACAGTCCCCTTGAGTCTGCTGACCGTCAATGATGATGACAGTGTTGTGATCAACAAAAACGAGGTCCTTGACCAACGCGAAAAGTCGATCGCATTGGATGCCAGCAAACCGTGGAAACTCAATGCGGGAACGGTCACCCTCTGTGAGCCGCCTTTCAGCCTTGATGGGATGTTGCGCCTGATATGCATTGAAGGCCGTGTGCTGTATTCACCAGAGCGACTCGTGAAGATCGGTCGGGAAGCAGCGAAAGCGTCGTCGCCGTTCTCCATCGAGGATCGCATCGGGCTCGTCGATGACGCATTCGCGTTGAGCAAGGCAGGCTACTCGGACGTCAGCGCGGCCCTGGCGCTGACCGACGTCCTCCGCAATGAACCTGAGTGTAAGCGACTGCTCGATGAGAGGTTCTGTCGGCTGAGGGTGCCGGCCTCCCAGACCTCGTCTGGCAAAACATCCAGAAGAACCTGCTGCTCCTCCGCTCGGTCTGGTGGGAAGACGCGGGCATCACGCACTCGGTCGAAGGCTTCCTCGCGGAGCTCTTCACGCCGCTCGTCGACACGCTCGGCTACGAGTATTCCAGCCAGGACTCTGCGGACACGCGGGAGCTGCGGACGTTGGCGATCGAGGGCGCGGCATCCGGGAAGTCGCCCAGGTGAGCGGTCTCCACCTGTCCGGCTCGCCACCCGCTTGACCTGTGAATCGGTGAAGGGTGGTCGAGGAGCTCCGCGGCCGCTTCGCCCATTGCATGAGGACCGGGGATGAGAGCAAGATACCCCCAGAGTTGGAGGAGGTCGCGTACATAGTCGTAGTGCCATCCTCATCACCAGCCCGGACGGCTCACGCCCGTCACGCTCCAGGCCGTGAGGGAGGGCGGCCGGCAGAGTGGGAGCCGTCAAGCAGATCGCGCTCAAGCCGAAGAACCCCACGACCGGGGCCGCGGCGCGCAAAGGCCTGGCGCACACGCAGGACCCGGCCGTCGCGGGGGCCACCTGGGGCTTCATGCTGCGGAGGTGCGCACGCCGGATGTGTGCGACATGGTCGAGACGCTGGCGGCCAACCACGCGACGCGACGCTTCTTGGGGAGCGGTTCCGGGCGGACTACGGGGCGCTGGACAAGCGGTTCGAGGGCAACTACGGCTTCCAGGAGATCGTCGCGGTGCGCTGTCCCTGGTCATAACGGCGCGGGCATGCTGACGTGTGTTGGCCCGAGCAGTCATTCCGCAACTTGTCGACGGACAGAGACCATGAGGAGACCGCGCAGTTCTTCGAGGCTAGTCTCGTCATCCAATTGTTCCGTTGAGACATGTTGCGACTCACAGCTCGTACAGAACAAGGATACCGGGAAGTACAAGATGAGACTGGACCAAACGCTAGAGGACATCCAGGTGCGGTCGGCGTGGGTGAAGCGATCGACGGCGGACATCCAGAAATGGTTCGCGTCTCGCAAGAACGCGTTGTAGCAGGCTTCTTGTGGGTCAAATGTCACTGCGTCCCCACGACTGTCGTAAGTTGGGACGAAAGGTAGCAACGACAAGATGTAACAATCCACGTCCTATATCACGCAATGACTTTCGCCGACTTGGCCTGCTGAGAACGGCGACACCGTCCTGTGAGGCAGTTGGACGTTCGATATTCGATCCTGTCCGCTGGCTCACTCGATGACATCGCAGGCTGCGATTATGACCGCGCGATACACCAGTGTCGCTTGAAGGGACATTGGAATCATCTAGGAGGCTATATGATACACGAGCTGTCTGGTACGAGAGAAAACAATACAAAACGGATCTACACTACATTATGTCGACAATCTAGAGTATAGAACAACGACGACAATTCGGACGGACTCGAACAGCGGCAGGACAAGATCAGAAGTAGCTCCCCAGCTCGATCATCCTCGGCAGGTGCGCGTGCAAGTTAGGCGTCGCGGGCGTGCCAGCCTTCCGCCTCGGTAGTCCTGCGGGCTTTGGTCCCGGGCCCGGCTGCGGGTCGATGACGGCGGGGGACGCGAGCTCTTCGGCGGTCTTCTTAGGCGTAGGCGCGGCGCTGCCAGGCGAACCAGCCAAGCCGGGGCGGTTGTAGGAGAGCCGACGAGGGAGGGACAGTCTGACAGGCGGCCGGATGCGAGCGCGCAGGATGGCTTGAGGGGCGGCGGACATAGGGCAGTTACCCACCGTCGATAGGACCTTCAGCGCAGTAAAGTCGCGTTCGGGAGCGAGAGGCGCGGGGGAAGGGATCTGATGACGAGGAGCGGGGAGCAGGCTTGGCTTGGCACTGAGAGGCCCATCGAACGGGAACGGCGAAGGCAGTCCGAGTCCAGAGATGCAGGGCGTACCAGAGAAGTCGAGACCCAGACCGAGAACAGGCGAGTAGAGCGGAGACTCGGGGACAAAGTCACTGTGCAGAGCCATACGCAGGGGAGCAGGCAGACGGGGCTTGCGGACCAGAGGCTTGGACAGAGCAGGACAGTTGGCTTGCAGGGGAGGCGGCGAGAGAGGCGTAGTGGGCAAGATTTGGTCGACGGGTGTGACCGGAGAAGCGCTTGCGTTGCGAGTCTTGGACAAAGCGAGGGTGAACTGGCGCAGAGAGAGCGGGAACGGGGACGGAGCCTTCCGGGAGTGAGTACCGGGGTCAAGGTGGGGGTGTTGCTGCAGAGGGCGGAGGGGAAGGACGGCGCGGGCGGCAGGTCGACTTTGCATTGGAGGACGGGGCGGTTGGACGCCAGGCGGCGGAGGGACATTGAGGAGAGGTTGCGAGAGACGACTGGGCGCGGGCTGAACAACGACGGGCGGTGACCGGGGACCATTGGGGGTACTGGAAGGCTTAAGGGAGGTGCGATGTTAGCGGCGGTCGAGAGTAGGAGAAGGAAGGTACCTATAATCCGTCGATATGGGCTGGGGCTGGACAGCGGTCTTGATGCGGTTGGATTGCGGGATGTCCTCCGGGTCGGCAACGAGGTCGTTGGCGGGGCTTGCAGGTGGTGGTAGCGACGTCGGGCTGGTGATGGTCGTGAGCTTGTTGGGGATGAGTGGGCGCGTGGTACGGCTCGGTCTTGGAGCGCTTGCGGGTGAGGGAACGCAGAGTGATGTTTCCTGTGAAGGATTGACGATGAGCGACGAGTGTGGATGGACGAGGAGGCGACGCACGTCTGGCGGGTGTGTCGCCACTCAGGCCGTAGAAGGGCTGGTCGTGGTGGTGGACGACGGTGACTGAGTAGGCGGTGGTGCGGGAGGGGCGGGACATAGCGGGGCGCGGGGGGAGGTTGGTCGTGTCGCTGGGCTTTATACGGGGAGGTGGTGGGCTAGAGCAAGCGTGTGCGGGGACGCGTGTTCGCGAGGGAGACCCAGTCCGCCGGGCCCGCGTCTCTTCACCGATCGCCCCGCCGGCGTCGGTACCGCCCGGTGTCTATGGCGGCTACTAAGGATCGACGTCAGAGCCCGCGACGGCCTCGCACGTACGCTGCGCCCCGTTGTCTGAGACATTGTCTGAGGCCAGCCTGCGTCGCCCTGCTGCACCCGGGTCGTCGCATGGCCGCCCGCCACATCCCAGCCCGGCGAACGAGGAGGACCACAACATCGCGGTGACGTCACCGGCGACCAAGCATCGCAGGGACGCGGACGCCACACTCGCACCCTCTGTCAGTCGAGACGATGACGTCAGCCTCCCTCGGACGCGGACGACCTCCTCGGACGCTGCTTGCTTCCGATGGCCTCCTCCACCAGTTCGAATCCTACGCGCGACGTCAGGGCTCTCGACCGCCACCCGCCAGTTCTGGTGATACGATGCCAACCTCACCGTCCTTGCGGACACCGACTTGGGGGACGCGGTACGTCCATCCATCCACCTTCTCGGGTCACTCACGATGCCCCTGCTTCATCACAGGTTGGGTGAACGTCGACGAGACTCCTCTCGAGCTACGGTAGGTTGCGAGGTGGACTTGAAGTGCACCACATCCTCAGACGTGCCGCTCTGGAGCCCCGTCCAACACTGTGTCGGAGACGGTACGCTCCTGCCCCTGTTCTCTTACCGTGTTCAGCGTATGACCACCGGCTGACCGCTTTGAAGGTCATCAGTCGTTTTTGCCAGATCGATCTCTACTTCAAGGACATCTGGGAGGCGTTTACGAGCCGAAAGACGCTCTGCTTTAACGTCTCGGCCCGGGGCGCACTCGACAAATTTCTGTGGTGCTTGAAGCCTGCGCAGGTCAGTGCGTGCTCGCATCTGCTGTTCAAGCTCCAGACGCGTACGCCGTCGCCTGTGCTACTCGTCAGACCACAAATTGCTACGAAACCAAGGTTTGCTACGCGTTGCACGTCGGCACAGACCATATCACCACCCATGTCGTGTTCCAACATCACAGCTTCGAATGGTCTTCCCAGCCCGACGATGACGGTCCCTCGGACGCGGGTCTGCTCCCCAAGGACGAAGCACCTCCACCAGGGCACCGACATAGACCTGTCCATTCCCGATCTGCTGCGAGTGCACGCCGCGCTCGCAGGCGTTGTGAACCAGTGCGGCTCTATTTCTGTGTTCAACCTCTTTCTTCGTTTGCTACCCAAGGTAACGGCAACGCCCTCGCTTTTTGGAAGTACATCTGGATGAGTTGTGTAGTCGATGCAGTACTTCATATGTTGATGGACAACTAGGCACATTCCGTGTACCCACTCTTACCGTATCAAATTATATTCAATACGGCAGTCTCCGCGTAAGTCCCACGAAAGGTGCGTTCCTGCAGCATATTCGTCCGGACGCGTCAGAGCATAGTAGCAGCATGCTTCTCTATGCAAGAACGCTACCGCTAACCGACACACAGCGCGACTGCACAAGTAAATGCGAAGTCATTCTTCGCCATTGCTGTAGAACACGGGACTCCATGCGATATATGTATTATACATGAGAGGCATCGCATAAGCAATCGAAGGGCACAGATCCAAAAGACGAGAACGATACAACACGATTAACCATAAAAGTTCCACAGTCTGATATCCCCGTCGTCGCTCCCTGACACTATCTTGTCTTCCCCGAGCGCAAGACAGGTCACGGCGCCGCG
Organism: Fomitopsis serialis; assembly: GCF_022376445.1. Lineage (NCBI taxonomy): Eukaryota > Fungi > Basidiomycota > Agaricomycetes > Polyporales > Fomitopsidaceae > Fomitopsis > Fomitopsis serialis. Next base: position 149,458 of record NW_025955023.1, read on the forward strand.
ATGTCCGACCAGAGTGGCCATGCACCGGCCTTCCTCGCGAACCCAGACCTTAACGAGACATCGTCAGCTCCTCGCCAGAAAAACGAGCGAGACATTACACACCTTGATGGTCCGGTCGTGGCTGCCGCTCACGAGACGCAGCTTGTCGCTCGCGACGGCCCAGACGCCCTCGATATGTCCGAACAGCGTCTTCGTCGCCTTGCCCGAGTCAATGTCCCACAACCGGATGGTGTTATCCAGACTCCCGGAGATCAGCACGCGCTTCTGGCGTTTCGACGCGGACGCACGGGTGTTCATGAGAGCAGTCGAAGACGAGGAAGCATGCGAGGTTGACAAGGGCTGGGAAACAAACGTCGGGGATCCAGGGTCCGAAGCGTCCACGACGTAGCCGGAGGCCGCGTTATCTGCGCCAGACGCGAGCGCTGCATCACCAGATGCGCCTTGACCACTTATAGATGATGGCTGCGCATTGGTCGCCTCGACATCATCCGCCTCGTCCTCGTCGTCGCTGTCCTCATCTACTGTCAACAGCTTCAGACTCTGAACCTGGCCGACGTGGCCCTTGAATATCCGTACACAACTCCGCAGGGCCAAGTCCCACAGCCTGATCGTCCCGTCGTCCGACGCAGAGAACAGCATCTTCCCCGCGTTGGGCTGAGATGAGAGCGGATCCGCAGCGGTCACGTCCGCGACGGACGGAGGAGGGGCAGAGCACCCGCCCGGCGCGTTGAGATCCCACAGCTGCACCGCGTTCACCCAGTCCAAGTGCCCGCGCAGCGTGAAGCACTCGCCCGTCTTCAGGTTCCATACTTTCACGGTCGTGTCGACGCTCCCGCTCGCCAGTAGGGTCGAGTCAAAGTTCAGGCAGACGACGCCCTCGGTATGGCCCTCCAGCGTCCGGAGACACTGCCCCGTCCGCCAGTTCCACACCTTCATGGTATGGTCCATGCTGCCGGTGATCAGCTTCACCGCGTCGAATTGCAGGGCGCGTACGGCACGCGTGTGGCCCGTGAGACAGTGCACCTCCGTACCCGTCTCCAGGTTCCAGACGCGCGCGGTGCGATCGTACGAACCGGTGATCAGGACCGGAAAGGCGGGGTGCGAGAGCGTCTCGTCGAACTGGAGACACATGACGCCATCGGTGTGGCCCTTGAGCGTCCGCACCGTACATCGCCCGCGTCGCCAGTTGCGCTCGATTCGGAGGCGTTCGCAGTAGACGTCCTTCCACGGGCGCGTCAACATCGGCTCTGGGGAAGACGACCCTGCAGCAAGAGCAGCGGCAGAAAGAGGAGACGATGATAGCGAGACAGCGACGGCGGCCTGGGGGGCAGCGACCAACGCAGGGGATTGCGGACGTTCTGTCGGTGACTCGCCGCCGTCACGTCGTTGTCGTTTTGAGGGCGGGCCCGCCATTGAGGCGTCCGGAGCAGCGACGCGCTTGCCGCGCGCAACGGCGCTCTCGCCCATCGGGGGCGACGGCGAGCGAGTGGACGGCATGCGGGCCATCCTCCGCTTCTCCAGGATGGGCAGGCCCCAGCCGCACTTTAGGCATTTCTGCCCGATGTGCTGCTCGCAGATACCCCTCCAGAGTAGGTCGTCGTCCGCAAGGCTTTTCCACTGCCGACTGACCTGCGCAGCGCGACAGAGCGAGGTGGCGTCCAGATAGCCGAGGATTTTGAGGGATACCTCGCGTGGAATGACGGTGAAGGGTCGAGGCGGATGAGATGTGCGAGTTGGTCGGAGAGGAGGGAGAGTTGGGAGAAGCAGCACATGGTGAGCAAGCCGTGGAGGATGAGGGCCCGGCGCGGGTGGGGGGACGAGGAAAAGTTGGACCAGACAGCGCTGACGGCCTCGCGCTCCTCGACGGGGAGTGCATCGAGTGCCTGTGGGGGAGTAGTCAGTACGGAGATGACTTACTAGACATGGGGTGAGATGGCCGAGACGACAAGGACATCTGGTCGAATCGACAGGCTATGATCAGGACTACGAGCCTCGGACCTGAGCGGTAGTCGCCTCCAGATCCTCCTCCAAGCTCCCGAGCCGTATCCAAAGCACCTCTGTCGTCCACCGCTGCTTCCTGACAAAGCCGGAGAAGACTCACCTGCTGCAGCTTCAAGTTCGTCCCTTCATCTGCCATCCGCTGATGCCGCACGCACAGTTTCCTCGCCGGAGGCTGGATGTAATCCGCGGTAGGTTTTCCGGCCTCGTTTGGCAGCGAGACCGTCTTTGTCAGGAGCTGGAGAGCCGAGTTGTCGACGATGGGTGCCTCGAAGGCGGGCATGGGCGGGGTGGGCGATCGCGGGCGCGGTACTGGCGACGCGGAGACGAGACGTGCAGGGGGGAGGGTATCACAGAGATAGGACGAGGGGGTGGATGAGGCGGCCATGTTGGCAGCGGTGGTGGCGGGGTGCGAGAGAGGAGAGACCTTGGTTATAAACATGCTCAGGCTCCGGGCGCATCTGGTGAATAAGCGCCCGCAATACGCCTGTCGCGTGAAGAATTGGCGACATCGCGCTGCATCACGCCATCCCTACCTCACCTCCTCCCAATGCACTCGCCACCGCAGCATTGCAAATGTCGCAGAAAACATTCGTTTGCTCACCGCCATGATCACACATTCACACACACGCAACAGCGAGGGGGGCGCGCATCACCATTCATGACATAACATATTGTAACGAGTATACTCATGCAACACAACGCCAGCAACCCTCCTATGCATGGCGAAGGACACGTCAGGGCATAACACATACAGCGGAGGCGGGCCAAGTGCTGCTCAAGGCAAGATATATATATGGACGGCGGCGGGACGGGGCACTTGGGCAGAACAGACGAGAGAAAACTCAGAGACAGAGACCGTGACCATGAAGAGTCCCATGCACCGGGCGACGGGCCCATCAATCCAGGGAGATTCGCAGCTGCTCCAGAGGTATCGGCACGAAGTTGTCGAGGTCGATTCCCCGCGAGGCCAGCTCCGGTTCGCACCACGACGGCACCAGCTGTCTCATCAGATCTGGCCGCACAGACAGCTCTGTGAAATGACAGGTCAACAAACCATAAAAGACGACATAGCGCCGCACGAGCACGCCGTCACGGAGCGCTGCCACTCACCCTCCCGAGTAAAGTCGAACAGTGGTGGGAAGTCCTTGCCGTTCGGCATCCGCGCGCCCTGCACGCGCAGTTCGTCAAAGAAGGGGTGGCACATCGCCTGCACTGCGCTCAGCCGCGCCTCTGGCGTGTACTCGAGCAGCTTGGAGACGAGGTCGATCGCTTCGGGCGCTGTGCGCGGGCGGAAGACCTGCCACGCACAAGTCAGTAGGCGCCCAAGTATGCAGTACGATGATAAGCTTTACCTTTGAGAATGGGTGGGGCTTGATCTGAGGGAATTTGTGTTCCATGTAGTTTGGGTTCATCGTCTTGATCTGCTCCCGTGAGGGTGTACCGAGAACCTTGATGATCTCCACGAGCTGATCGATACCGCTCTCCCCGGGGAAGAGCGGCTGTCCCAGCATCAACTCCGCCATGACGCACCCCGTCGACCAAATGTCTGCGGACCTGCGTCAGCGCCCAGCCACGCGACCCGTCAATGAAACTGCGGGGCTTACCGATGTTCGTGGTGTAATTCGTGGCTCCGAAAATGAGCTCCGGGGCGCGGTAGTACCGCGAGCAAATGTAGCTGACGTTGGGCTCGCCGGCGACGAGGATCTTTGCGGACCCAAAGTCGCAGAGCTTGAGCACGCCGGTGGCGGGGTTGAGAAGGAGGTTCTGGGGCTTGATGTCCCGGTGACAAATGCCGATGGAGTGGATGTACATCAGGGAGCGGAGGAGCTGGTACATGTACAGCTTGATTTGCAGCATCGGCATGGGCTGCTTGAGCTTTGCGTAGTGACGGCTAGCACGATACACGGTCTCTGGAACGTATTCGAGGACAAGGTTGAGGTACACTTCATCTTTCTTTTGCGACTAACATCAGTACCGAAGGCTCTCGTCCGGATCCAGGCGCGCGAGGAGGGGCAGACACTTACCTTCTCGCCATTAGAATAGAAAAAGGCCTTGAGGTCGACCACGTTGGGATGTGATACCAGCCGCATGATCTGGAGCTCACGGTTCTGGAAGGCGCAGCATAAACGACGATGTTGGCGGGGGTAGGGCGCCCGCGGCGCGGATCATGGACAATGGAACGCACCTTGAACCGCTTGTCCTGGAGAACCTTCTTGATGGCAATGTCCGAGTTGCCGTCGGATTCGTCCATGAGCTTTGCCTGGAAGACGATTCCGAAGGAGCCGTTGCCGATGACCTTGCAGTTGGTGTAGACGAGATCCTTGACGTCGCCGGTCTTGCCATCGGAGGCGACGACGCGGACGACCTTTCGAGGGTCATCGACGGCTGAAACAAAGGGGAGGTCAGGATGGATGGACAGTTTGCAGTTGGGACGGTGGGGAGAGTCGTAGGGATTGGTGGGAGGAGGACAGCTGCAGGGGGCCGGGGTGACGATCGACATGGCGGATGGGGGAGATCGGGGAGGGCTAGGAGAGTACGTACGCGATATCTTTACGCCATTTATGGGGGTGTGGGTAGCCATTTGGACAGGCGTAGATGGTAGGGATACAGGTTATTGGTTCGTTGGCTCGTGAAGGAGCGGAAGCGGGCAAGAGACGGGTACAGAAGCGGGGACGCGATGGGGGCGAGGAGGTGGCAGACGAGGCCGCTGACAGGGGACGACGGGGGCAGGGACGAGAGGGAATTACGGGCGGGGAGGGGGAGGACAGACGGGGAGATGAGGAGAGAGGAGAGAGAGCAGACGGAGGCGCGGGAAACACCGATCACCAGACCGCCGCGCCACCGCCCAAACAACCCCCGCCACGCCCGCCCTCTCTCCGCCCCACGCGACCCGCCTCCTCGTCCTCGCCCTCTTCCCACCGCCGACCCCCCAGCACGCGCGCTGCCTCCTGGCGGACCCGCGTACGCCCTGCGTACTCCGGGGCCGCACCCCGTGGGATGCATTTTTCACTCATCACATCCGGCAGTACGTGGTCCCATGAGTGGCCTCTGTGCAGGCTTCCGCCCGTCATGCCCCGTGCCATCGCATCATAACAAGTCGTCCTCTGACTGTGGATGCGCTGCCGCCGACGGGGCGGTGTAGCTGCGCGCGCTGGCGACCATCTGACGAATCCTCTGACAGACTTCACTCGCCCGTCGCCCCAGAATGTGCATGTACTCTCCCACAGATATGTGCCACAGAGCCCAGCCAATGCACGCACCGCCCGAAGTGCTGATGGCATGTCGTTCCATGTCCATATACCGCAACTCCGCCGGCAAGCCTACTTGTGTGTTCGAGGTGAACCTTCTCCGTGTCTCGATCATTGTCTGCAACCACACTTGCCCGTTCTTCGCGAAGTCCTCTCGCACCGAGGTCCGCGCTCGCTTCGTGCTCGCCATACAGCACGTCTCCGACCTCCTTCGCTCGCTGACAGGAAGCCAGGCCTTGGGTAGCCACAGTTCGGTGTCTAGATGATGACGACGACAGGTCTGGCCCTACCCATGCGTGTCCGGTCTACGTCCATGTGCATCCGCCGTGGCTTCTCTCTGAGACGGGCAAGACATCTTGATTATGCGTCTCTGATTTCTCGGTGGACGTGTACTCACCAAGTTGCATGAAATGTATCATCTGCTTCTTGACGCAACCCACTCGGGCTTAGCAACCGTACAATTCTGGAAGCAAAAAATATATGTACATGTCGGTCCTGCCCTCCAGGGAAGCTAGGCAGCCATGATCATGTTCAGCATTTGAGACCACTGAGCGCATTAATTCTACACAACGTTTGGCATCCCGAGTCGTGACATTTGCTCTTGCCCTGATTCGCTGGGCGGACGCTCATGTCACGTGATCGTCACCTCGGGCGACGTCGCTCGACGCAGCGCCGGGCTCATCGCCGCCACCTCCGCCCTCGTCCTCCTCGCTCTCGTCCTCACCATGTTCGCGGCACGGCTCCCAAAACGCGTCCCTCGTTTGCCGCATCCCATCCGCAGAATATCTTCCTCGTCATGCCGCCGTTCCGATGCTCTCTTCGTGGTACGTGGTAGTGTCATGCTAGGCTCGCCCTGCGGGTACTGAGAACCGCATCCCAATTCCAGCACCGTGACACGACCTACAACAACCCCAAGGTACGCCATGACAATCCACTTTGCCCAACACTGTTCACCTATTCACCCGCCGTGCCCACAGATCCCATTCGAGTTCACCACGGAGAACCTGAAGCGCGCCCAGGAGATCATCTCGCACTACCCGCCCCAGTACAAGAAGGCCGCCGTCATTCCCCTCCTAGACCTCGGCCAGCGGCAGAACAAGGGCTGGACGAGCATCAGCGTCATGAACTACGTTGCCAAGCTCCTCGAGATGCCCCCCATGCGTGTGTACGAGGTCGCGACCTTCTACACCATGTTCAACCGGTGCGTCCCGTCGTCTCCAGCATTCCTGAACCCCGTGCGCCACGGAGAGGTGCAGCTGCTGACGCGCGCGCGCACGCAGAGAGCCCATCGGCGAGAACTTCGTCCAGGTCTGCACGACGACGCCGTGCATGCTCCGCGGCGCGTACGACATCGTCGACACCGTCTGCAGCCACCTCGGCGGGCTCAAGCCCGGCGACTCCACCAAGGACGGCAAGTTCACCGTCATCGAGGTCGAGTGCCAGGGCGCCTGCAGCAATGCACCCATGATGGCCGTGAACGACGATTTCTACGTAAGCGTCCGCCTGATCCGCGATGGCACGCCCAAGTGTTGATGTTAAGGACTGATGACGCAGGAGGACCTCACTCCGGAGACGACGAAGAAGATACTGGATGCATTTGCGAAGGGTCAGAAGCCAAAGCCGGGTCCTCAGAGTGGACGGCATACGAGCGAGAACTCGGCAGGTCTGACGGCGCTCACGTCAAAGGTATGCCTTCCGTGTGCTCATCTGCAGCTCGCGCTGATTCCGACGCCTTCGCAGCCATACGGTCCAGGCGAGTTTTGCTCACCAGAGTTCCAGTAGATAGTAGCAATACATCATATTCCGATGGGCAATGGTATCGTATCCGTAATGCAGATGGCAGCACAATGTTCGAGCATGCATGATTAAGTATAAGAGAGCGAAAGAGAGCCAAGACAGTAGTTTGATCAATCGTCTCCTTCACCGTCGTCCGTGCCGTACATTCCTTCGCCTCCTTCGGGCATTCTCTCGACGATGTATCTGTGCACCAGACGTCAGGACATTTGCGAGAGAATCCAGTAAATGACGCTCACTCAATTTCTTCCTTTAGATCGTCGCAATACCGCTCTGTCAAGGTTGTGCTCAATCAATCAGAAGAACACTGATGAGATAGTGCGCACCAAGTGGGAGGTCAGATTTGTCCAAGCCTTCCGATTCAACATGAGCTTCATTGCATTTTTGCCCCGGAGAGTAGTCCACTCACCAAAAGGCATCTCAATCTCATCCGCAATTCCCTCGATGCCCATCAGCGTAAACGCAACGACGGTCACGATGGGCACCATGCCCCAGCCGAGATCCTTGATGAGCGTAAATGGGAGCACGAAGAGGTAGAGCGTCACGCATTGTTTGAGGTGGATACTGTACGAGCGGGGGATGGGTGTATTCGCGATGCGTTCCATCCCGGTCATCATCTCAACCATGCCCTGCACGCTACACAACCATCAGAACACCCCGTTCATGTTGCAAGCCAAACGATGGCACGTACTGGCCGCTCATGGCGTTCGTCCCCGCTGGGCCGACCGTCTCCAGATACCCATCGCGCTTGAACAAGAACAGCAGCCTCGACAGCTCATGCGCGATCACGAGCGGCAGCGGCGTGCTCAGCGTCTCGGGGTGGGGATGGAAGTCGATCGTCTGGTGCAGCGCGCGCTCGCTGAGCAGCGGCGTGCGCGCCGTCTTCGTGCTCGCCTGCTTCAGCTTGTCCTTGCTCCGCTTCACGCGGATCCGCTTCGTCGCGTCTGCGCTTGGGCTCCGCCCCTCCGTGTCGCCGAAATGGGACGGGCTGCTCGCTTCGTCGGGCGTGAGGAACCCGCCTGGGCTGGTCCGCGCCGTCGCTGCGTAGCTCATCGCTGTGCTTGTCCTGCGTGTAGGCACGCCGAACCTCACGAGCTGCACCGTGCTCGCTGGGAGGACACCGACGTAGTCTTCCCAGTCCAGCCCGTCCTCGCCTCTGAGGTAGTGTTTGACGGAGTAGGCGAACGCCGCGCATAGTTTCAGGGCGTCGACCTTGCGCCGGCGGAGCTGCGTTGCCGTCAGGTTCGGACCAACGCCCTTCACACGTGCTCCGTCGTCGGCGGGTGGGACTGCGACGTTGACCCAAATCAGACGGGAGAGACTACGAATCTGAAGAAGCCCGGCTAAGATCAGAGTGTGCACAATCGGAGACCGTCGAGTGCACTGACATGAGCGGACATCGTCCCGAAGTCTTTGCGTCCCTCATAATACCGATCGTACGATGTTCTGGTTTTTCGGTGAATGAGATAAACACGCATCGAGCAGTTCAGAACGTACCCATTCCTAGCAAAAGTTGATATGCCCAGTCACTGACGTTCACAACATATCACGCGACCAGCTGACGCACCTGAATACCAAGATCAAGCCGACCTAGCTGCTGGTCAGTCCCCTCTCTTCACATAGCACACGCATGGTAACAACATGTTGGAACTTACCACGACCGATAGCAGAGGCACGACCTGATTGGTGAGCGCAACGTCCGTACCCTGGTCCCAGAGGTACGCAGCAATACTTGCGAAGATGGTGACAGTGAGGACAGGCCCGATGACGCGGGGGACAATCTACAAATTCATTCAGAGATATGGTCGCGACCGAAAATGGCTGAACGCACGCTTCCTTTGAGACGCAGGACGTCGGGAAGCCAGGAATACTGTCGGATACCTCGTTAAGCCCTCGCGATGCACTCCTGATGATAGAATCACACCTTTCGCAACTTCTGTCTTGATATTATCTTCGTCTAAGGTGCTCTTCAGTGTGATTCCCCGATTTCACTGGCAATTAGGCTGCACCTTCTGGAGCTTCACGGCACCGCTCTTGCCTGACACCGATGCAGTCGTCACCTCGGCCTCCTCCATGGACATGTTCGTTCTTGAGACAAATGCAGATGCCGTCAGAGGTGTTAAGTGGGTGCAGCGAAGAGCCAATTGCAAGGTGCCACAGCTTAAGGCTTGTGGCAAGGGACGGGCATGCAGGAGCTGCCAGTGATGAGGCAGCCACAATTGCTCCGTCACCGAAGGTTGCTATATCGCAAATCTCGATCGTAGCCTGCATGTGATTCCTCCTGGTCCATCATCAAGTTCGTAGCTGACCTTGCTGCTCTTCAGCTTCTTGAGATTCGACTTTACAGTAACAATACTCAATACTTGAAAGCACCTCAAGGATGAGTGGACGCGTCATGGAATCCGTCTCGCTCACATGATCCCGACTGAAGGCAGTAGTACTAGTAGGCAGATTTCACGAGAACGTTCGATCGACTGGGAGGGGCGTTGCGCGCAACGCGCAACGTGCAACGTGCAACAGTCACTTAGTCACGCTGTGACATGCACCCACTGCGGGTAAGTAACCTACTTATGTTGCCTACGAACTAGTCCCGCCTCCGTGTGGCTATGACATTGGAAATGAAAATAAAGCATCGGTTACAAACTGAGGAATAGAATGGTACTCTTAAATACAACAGGCTACTGTCAATGTGTCTTGTGTGTAGCCTTCGGTGACAGATGACTTGCCAAATAAGGACATGCGACGAGGCGCTGTGGCCACATCCCCATACAGTCCACTTGTGGTGAGCCTGTTCAGTTTGAAGATATTGAGTGGTTGGAATGTGTGCTATTTCCTACGCAAGAAAGGCCTTGCATGGCGTTTTCTCGGCCAAGTTGCAATCGCGGCCACCGAGCGAATCGCGATGCATTGCCCGAGAAATTACATAAGCGACATGTGGCGCGTTGAGTCACAGTGCGAATCACTCCCAGCTCTGCAGACTGAGGTCGTATTAGCTCTTATTCTAGGCCTGTATATATCTAGCTGGAGCGAAGTGCGAAGTGGTCTGGTGTTATTTTTGCCAATATGTATACACCAACTGTCCCGTAACCCCTTGTCCCGCCCGACGAGGCAAGCCACACCGTGACTTGCGTGACGTTGCGCGTTGCGCGCAACGCGTTGCACGCAACGGCTCTCCCCGTGGATCGGACTTTCTGGATTTCACGGACACGTAGACGCGACCATGATCCGAGTGTGCCAGCACTACACTGCATGAGAATCCATTCCGTTTGCAAATATTGCTATATCGTGCAATCGTGAGTATTGCTCGTCTATCAAGAAAGTATCGCCTCTAGATAAAACCGTGTACAGATCAGCTCTTTTCCTTCTTGTCCACGGACGCATCTACATCAGCCTCCGCCTTCTCCAAGTCTTGCTCAGCTACGCCCTTCTCCAACTTTTTTATCCGTTGTGCTTCTTTGGCAGCCTCTTTCAACTCCTTGTCGTCCGCTCGCGAGAGCTCGTGTTGTTGAATTAAGAACACTGACGCTAGCCAACCGACACCCGTCGCGGCCACCGTCAAGTAGAACACCCCTCGGAAGCCGTCTGAATAGCCCTTAATGATTACCTTCAGCGCCGCATCGCTTATGCCAGCGTTATCGTTCTTGACGCTTGTCGGGTCATTCAGGAGTATGGCGATCTGCTGAGATGACAAGCCGACGCTCTGTGCCGCTTCTCGGAGGGAGTTGTTGATCAGCGACGAGCACACTCCGAGCGCGATACACGAGCCGAACAATCGGAGGTAGTTCCGCACGGCTGTGACAACGGCCATTTGCTGACGACTGACGGCAGCCTGCGGTGTTCAGAACATCAGCATGTTAGAGTTAAGCACAGCAATTATATGGCAGACCTGGGCAGCGAGGAGAGTTGTCTGGAAAGTCATGCCTGCAGCGATACCGGCCATGAGCAACGATCCGATGATCTTGCCTTCGGACGAGTTCTGACGGATGGTACACTGCAGGCCCTGCGCAACAGTCCAAAGACTATACCCAGCAATGACGAGATACCGATAGTGCCCCGTGCGAGCTGTGATTTGTCCTGGTCGCCCGGGATTAAGTCAATCTTCTCATTCTACATACACGGGGTGTCTACTTACCGCATGTAAAGACACAGAACGCTGATACATCGTGTCAACGCACGACCAAACAGGTATGTGGTGAATATATACCATACCGATTGGGGCGAGAAATGGGAGCAAGAGGAGACTCGATTTGGTCGGCGACATGCCTCGGACAAGTTGCAGGTACTGCGGGACATAGTAGAGGAGCTGGCGAAGACCGGTCACTCAGAGCCCATGCCTAGGCGACAACAGGACATACTGAGAAGAACGTCGTCCCGCTGTGCAATTCCAAACATTGTCAGTTGGCACGGAGTGCACACAGATGTGATACGTACTTCATCAGCGTGACGATGAACACCCCGACAACTGTCTTGTATCGGAAGATGAAAACTGTGCCTCGAGTGAGCTATACCACCAACGGTTGCGACTACTGGGATACCTGGTACAATTGGGAACTTGGCCATCTTTGCCTCCCAGAACACGAAGAGGGCGTAGACGACCACTCCGAGTATGAGTGGTACGAGAACGGGAGCCTGCCCACCGACACAGTAAGAAACCCGTCGATGAAAAGAGCCAGAGCGCGACGAACCGAAACCCAGCCGTATGAGACACCTCCCCTGATCACGGACGCGTGAACATGCTGTCATATCGATGAGGCAGCGCACACACCAATTCAAACCGAGCTATGGTTTGAATTATCCCGTCATCGACCCAGCCCAGCGCCACGATCGGAGGCCAGCACTCACAAGCAAGAGAATGGACGAGACTACGGTCAACAAAGAGCCGACGTAGTCAATCTGTAGCAATTTCTTGCGCATATCGCCATGGACCTTCTTCTGGGGCAGTAGCCAGACACAGGTGACGATCGCGAGGGATGCGAGCGGCAAGTTCAGGTAGAAAACCCAGCGCCTGCGGAGGCAAGAACGGTCAACTTGTCTTGAACGGTGCATGGTAGTGCGGACTCGCACCATGTCGTGTCTGGATACAGTCAGCGCCGGATTTATCGGAAGAGCATGATTAAACGTACACTCAGAAATGACACCGCCGAGAATGGGCCCGACTCCGTTGGAGAGTGCGATGATGGCCTCATTGATGCCCATAAATTTCCCTCGCTCCTTTAGTGACACAATGTCTGACACACTGAAGATAACATATGGCAACTATCAAGAGATCGAGAAATAAGACACCTACATGATCAATGTCATAGTGATAATGGCTGAAACACCGTCAGAATATGTCCCGGACACAGTCATATATTACGCACCTCCACCACCAATTCCCTGGAACGCTCTGAACACGATCAACTGGAGCATCGTTCGTGCGAGAGCGCATGCCAGCGAGAACACTAGAAAGACAGCGAGCGCAAAAAGCATCACTACCTTCCTACCGAAGACGTCTGACCACCGGCCATAGAGTGGTGTCGAAGCCAAACTACACTGTGTCAGAGAATGTAGGTACTACTGTAGCAGTGGGACAAGCCTTGTGAGCAAATAAGATGTTGCTACCCATGCGCCGATAGTCCCGCCATTCAGATCTTCCTCTATGCTTGCTAGAGCCGTGGCGACGCTGTGGAATATGATGGGGTGTAAGTAGGAGCTGAAGTCGAGCCATCCTCGAGTTGAGAAAAACTAGTGAAATCGGCAGTCTCACTGTGCGCGTTCTCAGGCTGCGACATTGCATTCGATTCAACCAACCCAAGCGATTATGCAGAAGACCTTTGGATAGCACGTCGAACTACCTTAGGCTACCTTGGGGTCATGGACTCGGAGGTTGCAGCCTGTTGCAGCCATGGCTCCGACGCGTCTGTCACGCGCTCGCGCTCGCGGCCCGTATGCCCGAAGACCTCATCGAGTTCGAGCGATCATGCGGTTATAACGGCATGATAGCAGTACTGGGCAATGGCACGATAGGATGGAACAGAGACTCAGATGCATACATTGTTTGGTCCAAGAACGAACACATGAGAGCGATGGACAGCCCGAGGAACACCATAATGACCTACTCAACAACGCCTAGAATGATGAGACATCGCACAAGCAAACCGAGAACGACAAAACTCGCCTGTCTTGTGGGCAAGAAGTTGGTCTGGTCGGTGAGCTCCACCGAGTCGCCATTGTTGTTGGATGCATCCGCCCGCTGCTCGTCCGAAGAAGTGGGTGCAGGTACATCGGAGCCGCTTGCGCCATGAGCTGCCTCGGGGAGGGCGAGCACCAGATCCTCGCGGACGTCGATATCGTCCTTGACGTCCTTTAGCTGCGACGAGCTCATGGCGGCCGAGGTCAAGGCGAGACGGGAGCCATGGATAGTTGAACGTTGAGCGTCGAGGGGATTGACGCCGGCCGAGGTGCCGACGGCCCTGCCAATTGGCTGAGTATGTCTATCGCCGCGTTCACTGACACGGTCCCACTGTACATGCAGTACTCAGTTACAGGCCTCGTACCCATCGATCCGCAGAGGCCTGCAATTCAAGAGAACTGAGAGGCTGTGCGATGGTCAACTGAATCCCATGCGACCCGGACTTCCAACTGATGGACGGCCTGAGGCTGAGGGCATCTACTTACAGTAGAGGGTATCATGGACCCACCTTTCCTCCTCATTATCGAGCTACTATTCCGGATCAGCCCCGGGCCGTCGTACTGGAATTCGCCTTTACCGGGATACATAGCCATCTGCAACCAGCGCGGTCAACAGCTGCAAGCGACTCAGCACGACCGACGGCGTAGCCAGCCAAGAGCATGTAGTTCAGGACATTGAAGCTCGGCTGGGAGGAGGAGGGAGGCAACGCCGCATGTCGGTCTCAGGAACTGACATAAACGCACGTAGACGAACTTGACCAAATGTGGAGCTTTTCTTGAGCTGGTGGTGTGGCCGAGTTGGTCTAAGGCGTGGGATTTAAGTCATTCTTGATTCCCCATGGGCGTGAGTCCGCGCGAGTTCGAACCTCGCCGCCACCAATGTTCTTGTTATTCATTTTGTCGCGAAAGTCCACACGGCCTGCCTATCCGCCAAATATACCGCTGCACAAGTTGTCATCGATTCATCATCATTCATGGTTGCTTCGCTGATACTGTACAAGAGACACAACATTCCCAATTTGCCAACGGATCCTATATAACACAACCCAGGAAAGCACTCCTTCGCAAGCCCAGCCTCATGACTAGAATGACATGGATTGCGCTATTCAGAACAACTGAAGGCACGATAAATCGACTGGCCGAAGGTAAACGGCAAAGCGTACGCACTGAAGATATACTGTCCTTGCCTCCGGGCATCTCGCGCACTCTGAATAGAAGGGTCATGAGACAGTGAGATCTCGATGATATGAAATGTGCGTACCGGCGAGTGGGCTTGAAGGCCTGCGGGTCGGGTGCATCCCATAAGCCCGAAACACCAGAAGAGGTGTTGCGGGGAGGCCTGCAAATAGTTAATGGGAAATGGATATGAGACAGCTCGGGAAGCTTAATACCTTGGACGACTCTCCGGTAGCGGGTCATCGGATATTGCGTTCGAACCAGCGTCGGTTGACGCTATCTCAGGTGAGGTAACAGCGTAGGTCGCCTAGGGCAGACTTACTAGGGAGAACTCTCCTCGATGTGTAGGCACATACCTGGTCAGGGCGCGGAGGAGCACCCGCAAGTGCATCACTGTCATCCGCACCGAAGATATCTGTGTGACCACCACCTGGTGCGGTGCGTACACGCCGCGAAGGACGGTATGCATTTCCCGCCTGCTGCGCTGATGTGTATGGAAAGTCACTCATCAATGTCCCTTTCTACAGAGGGAGCACTGTACCCGTTGCGGCGGCCTCTTTCTGTGCAGCAGTTTGATGCTCGGCATCGGCATCTTCAGCAAGAGTCCCGAAGCGAGCGTATCCTTCAAGTGTTGTTGAGCCACCGAGGGCTGAACAATCACGGCATACTCACGTGGGAGCTTCTGAATGTTCGTGAAGTTGGGGTCCACCGTTACCCCAGCGTATCTTCCAGGAGGCCATGTCTTAGCGGGGAGATGCGGCGCATTCACAAAAGAGCGGAGGACACGGGACTTACTTGAGGAACTCGAGGAGAGAGCGTTTATTGAAGACAATCTGAGTGTTGTCCCAGTCGAGCATTCCTGCCAGTGAAGAAGAGGTTGGCATAGGTGAACGAATAGCCGGACAGAATCGGCATACCCAAGCTGGCGGCCCAGTCGCGCTCCTTCGCCATGTCAATGGTGGACGAGGGAGTGAAGCTCGAGACACACACACTCAGCCTGTTTCATGGTACAGGCAGCACTGGCGACTTACGTAGAAGACATGGCTGAAAGTAAGGGAACGATTGCGGATGGCGATGTTGGCGTTGCGGTGAGCGTTGCACTCCGACCAACTTGAAGTTGGGTTGTTCGTCGCGACGCCGGTGGTTAGGATTCGGATGCACGTGACTAGCGCGTCCCCGACATGCATCCGGAGTCCGGACGGAGCGGCTATTCGAGATCCTGTCATTTACATGCACACAGTACCGTACTCTGCTCTGCTCGAGGCGGCCGACTCACTGATATTGACTCGCGCACGAAACGTTCTCACACCTCTACAGCCATGCTCCGAGCAAGCATGGCGGCTCCTTCAAAGGCGCTGCGAACGCAGTCCCGGTGCATCGTGACAGCTCACCAACCCAAGCCGAAACCGTCTTCGATCTACCTCGATTCCGCCAAGTCAGAGGGCCCTGAGGTGACTACGACGCCGCTTGCCCTACCTGAACATCAAAGGCAAGCCCTAGACAGCGCTCTCCGTGTCGACCAGGCCGGTGAGCTCGCAGCAAACTACATCTACATGGGACAAATGGCCGTCCTGGGCAAGGATCCGGTCACCGGACCCCTAATTCAGGTGAGAAGGCTGGTCTCCGGGCCACCGACTCAGTGTCTGATATGGCGCCTCGCTTTGTACGGCAGGACATGTGGGACCAAGAGAAGAAGCACCTCGCCGTCATGAACAAGCTGCAAGGACAACACCGGGTCCGACCTACTGTTCTCTGGGAAGTCGCTCGCGCCGCAGGGTTTGGGCTCGGCGCCGTCACAGCCTTGATGGGGAAGGAGGCTGCCATGGCGTGCACAGAAGCAGTAGAGACTGTCATCGGCGAGCACTACGATGAGTATGTCCCCTGCGCGTTCGCATGCCCGGTTTTGCTGAAGTCGAGTGCAGCCAACTCAAAGAGATGGAGGACCTACCAGCAAACCATCCGAGCGTTCCAGTCTTGAAGTCCGTCATAGCAGAGTTCCGAGATGATGAACTTGAACACTTGGACATCGCAGTCGAAAACCACTCCCAGCGAGCGCCTGCGCACGCACTCCTCAGCACCGTGGTAGGTGCCGGGTGTAAGGCTGCGATAGAACTCTGCAAGCGCATATGACTGGCTGTACCATCACGGATGCTTAGAGAGGATAGTGTAGTTTAATGAATAATGGGCCTCTATGACGTGTACAGCGTTCACTCCGATTCCGTCGAGGGAGCAACGCGAGCCAACGATTGGTTCTTGAGCTTTCCTGACCAGTTCCATTTGTGCTTGAAAGAATTGGAGGGTCAGGATTGCGCGGCATGAATCGTCAAAGCAACGCACGTCCTGGTTAGAAGACAGCCAATAGATGGCACCGGGAAAGATGACCAACCCAACAATGGTCTGCACCGTTAAACGCGGTGTGAAGCGGAAGCGTTGGTACGCTGTCTCCCGCTGTAGAGGGCGGTGTCAGCATTGGACAGTTCACTGAAGACGAACATACCATCTGGTTCCATCGCTCGATGGCGGGGTCGAGCTAGGGAGAGCGACCTGCTGAGTATGGCTAATTGGTGGTCAATGCCGAACAACTGACCTTCGTGTAGCCTTTAAAAGCCATGTTCAACTCTCCAGACGATTGACATATGCAATTGGGAACATACCGTGTCCAGCCATAATGGTGTCCGTAGAAGTCAGTGGTGGTCGAGTGTTGACGTGAAGGTCACGGAGTGAGACTTGCCACCCAATTAGCCGCCCGCCCCTCTGCTTCTGACCACCACTGCGACCCTCTCGGTCGCACCTACTTTTTGCTTTCTTGAACACAATTCGACTGCGATATGTCCTATAATCGCGAATGGGACAAAGGGAAACAGCCAAGTGCTGACGGGCCATGGCAGTATCATGGCTCACATGGCGGTATGCATCCGAGAGACGACGAGTATTTCGGTGACGGCAAGCGCAGGAAATTCAACAACGGAGTTCGTAGCAGTGTTTACTTGTGTAGACCTGTCCTGTAACCTCTTCACAGGGCTACGATGCCTCCCAAGGTTATGACCAAGGCTACGATGATGGCGCACACGACCTTGGCCACGGCCAAGGCTACGTCCAGGACTATGCTGCCGAAGACCGCTTCCAGAGAGGAGGCGGCGGCGGCGGCGGCGGCGGAGGCTACAGCAAGAAGAGGCTCGTACCCAGTGAACCGAGCCCCCATGTCATCTTTCTTGGACTTGATCCAGACTTTACCGAAGCCGATGTCCGTCTGTTCATCACCACTCTGCCGGAATAGGAGCACTGACATATGTACCATCAGCTTCAAGCATACCTCAGCAGCAACAGTTGTAGCGTCGAAACGGTGACCATCATACGAGACAGAACAACAGGCACTTGCCCCTTCGTCCCTGCCGTTCATGCAGTGCATTGACGTTCTCTTCTTTCCGTGCCTTGGGCTTTCTTGCTTTCAAGGTCTCTCAAAGGGTTTCGGCTTCGCCCAGTTCACAAGCATCGCACATGCACGCGCGTTTGTCGATCCACTGTTCCCATTCATCCAGGTGCCCCCGCCTGCGTCTCATGGCGCGTCTGCTGCGAAAGCATTCTATACCGCACTTGAAGCCGGTGTGCCTGCTCCCCCGGGTGGCAGACGGGTCAAGATCGATTATTCGCAGAGTGCTAGTCCCAATGAACGACGTGGAAGGGGCCCCATGCAGTCGAACGAGGGTATGCGGGATATAGGGAACACACAGGCTCCTGTTCTGCTGTTTCGTGGTCTAGACCCGCTTTCGGGACCGCAAGCCATAGCCCAGGCCATGAAGAATGCGGCGGGCCCCGGAAAGGACGGCGCAAAGGGTATGCGGCGTATCATCCTCATCAAGGATAAGGTTACCATGGCTAGCTGGGGTTTTGCCTTCGTGGAGTTCGTCGACGTCCAGGTACGTGGTTGGCCTCGTCAATTCGTCTGATGTACTTGATACTGTTTTGCAGTCTGCGTCAACCGTCCTAGGGCTGACGATGTCGCCGCAAATCCATCCAAATGGCTTCCGCATCTCTGACCGCCCGGTGGCTGCCTCCTTTGCCCATCCTGAGTCGTTTCAGCCGATTTCAGACTACGCGTTGAAAGATGAGTCGTGTATGATGTCTTCGTTAGCTCTGGGAGGCGTGGAAGAACAATGGGTGCGGTATTGGGACGAAGGTTCGATGGCCGCAGTGCTGGAATTCGAGGTAGCGGAGCCGATCCAACCGTCTACTACCGCGCCAGCCAAAGATAAGAAGGAGAAGAAACGAGCAAAGGGTTGGTCACAATATAGTGAAGTTCTTGTGCTGCCACTCACGGGGGTTAATGCAGGTGACGGCCAGGCACATTTAGATCGTCCTGCAGCAGCATCCACGCTCCCTGTTTCGGACAAGCCAGTCACGTTGAGCCTGAAGGGAGGCTTGACAAACAAAGCTGGCGGTCCGAGTGCACTCAGCCTGGCACCCGCAAAGAAGGCCCCCGTCTCGTTGGCGTTCTCGGCCCATGAGGATGGTGCGCCTGGCGATGGAGATGACTCCGACGAAGAGCAGCAGAAGGCCGCTTCGGATGACCCCAAGGGTTGGTTTCATGCTTCGAGATGCATACGAATTGCAATGTGGTATTCGGGGCGTTGACGTGTGGTTGTTGTGACATGCAGTGTTTGCCGCAAAGAAGGTGGCTCCTCTGATTGCGAGCAAGAAGGTATGTCAAGTGGACTTCCTCGTCAAGCGGTACTGAGTCGTTTATTCTGTCAGGTTGCGAACAATATTACCAAGTGGAACCAAGTCCAGGAAGTCCTACATGACGCTGCGCCCCCAGCTGCGCCCGAGCAGGTCTATAATGTCGGCCACCTTATACCGCGATCATCCTAACTGACTCGATTTGTGGGCAGGGTCCGTCCGCCACTGCATCCGCAAGCACATCGGTAGTGAAGCCGGTGGCCAAGGCAGCAACACCAGTGCCCGTGGAAGCTGATTACGAGTTCTCCGACACCACGAAGATGACATGCTTGCTATGTGCTCGACAGTTCAAGACCCTTGAACAACTCAAGCGGCATAATAACGAATCTGATCTCCACAAAGTACGTTCTGCTTGTTCCCGGCGCGACGTCATTGACGCGAGGGGCATGGTCAGAAAAATTTCAAAGACGCGAGTCTTCGGGACATTGCACGCGAGAAGGTGGCAGCAATTCGTAGCAACACCGAACAACCGAAGTATCGCGATCGAGCTTCAGAGCGTCGCGTTATGCACAACCAGCCAGACGTCCCGTTGCCCGGTGAGGTAACGAACAAGGCGGTGGGCAAGAGGAAGCACGCGGAAGGTCCTCCCAAGCCCCCTACACCTCCACCCGCGCCTGTTGAACCGGCCAAAGATCAGAACAATGTTGGCAACAAATTGTTGAAGATGATGGGTTGGAAGGAAGGAACTGGCTTGGGGACGGACGGCGAGGGCAGAGTGGATCCTATGTAGGCATTGGCTTTACGTGGTGACTCTGGGACTGACCACTGCTTGCGTGCCGCATAGCCAAACCGCGATCTATGCACAGGGTGTCGGTCTGGGTGCGAGCAAGGGCAAGGAGGTCGGCAAGTACGACAGCGGCTACGCTGGCTATGTACACATGGCCCAGGACGCGGTGAGTGGGCTATCAAGTACACGGGGTGACCGTGTTGACGCGCCATGACCAGGCCCGCGAACGCTACGGGAGTTGATTCAGAATGCTGTATTTACGGATTGTCATAGAACACTGCAGAATAGTACTATTGATATGTTGTATGTCGCGCGCGAAGTGGGCTATCTAATCTCGTGATCGCGACGGGATGGTGTCGCCACAGTTACCCATATCGAGAACTTAGACTACACCGCCGACCGCGCTCACCTCGAGTGGCCCGCTGCTTTCTTCGCTTCCTCGCACGCTCGCTGGGCCGAGCACTTTGCCCCCTGCCTGGCCATGGATACCTTCTTCCGCAAGAAGAACCGCCCCCGGCAGTCCTCTCTTTCCTCCCCCGATGACCGTTCCCTCCGCCCGCTCTCTTACTCCTCCATAGCCACAAGCCGTTCCGGCGAGTCTACCCGTCAGTCTCGAGTGTCACCGTCTGTCTCTCCTCTTGAAAGTCAACATCCCCACCTGTCCAGTCTATCCCAACACCTCCATCGACTCGCCTCCGTCGATGAGTTCCAATTCCCGCGTCCCGACGACGAGCAGATTGAGGCCATGTTCCAGAACATCATGCGCTCCCGAGGCCTGGAAGACCTCCCAAACGTCACTGTTGATCAGAAGTGGAGCATGGTCTGGAGCGACGAGCAGCTTAAGTGGAAGGAGGAGAGGCAGCGCGAGGAGCAGACTAGGAAACAGCACTATGCGCCCGGTCAGCCTGCCTCGTTTGTTGATGGAACTCCGGAGTGGTACATCAAAAGATTCCTCGACAAGACCATTACGCCCAAGCAGGCGATGGGTCTGGGCGTGTCGCTGAGGAGCAAGGATGTCGAGTGAGTCCGTTCCAGGCGAAGCCCGGCGCTCTGCTCACCGCGTCTTCAGTTGGTTCAAAGACTTCATATCCCTCCAAGGCACCTCCGTCCTAACACAGACTCTGCTCCACATAAGTCGCAAGGGTCCTCAGAGGTACGCAGCGACCCTTGCTTCAAACCAGACGCGTCCTAATACGCTCGTACAGACGGAAAGATGACATTGATCTCGAATACGAGATTGCGAAGTGTGTCAAGCACATACTCAATAACTCTGTGCGTTCTATCCCGTCGGACTTGATTTCACAAGTTGAATCGAGGGAACTGTAGGCTGCAATCAAAGATGCGACCAGCCACCCGCAAATTGTCATGCAATTCACCTCCTCGTTAAATAGCCCGCATCTGCCAACCAAGAAGATCGTGTTGGAGGTACTGACTGGTCTGGCGTTGCTCGAAAACGGTCAGATGGCGACACTCGTGTTGGAGGCCCTCGAGTCCCTTAGCACGTCCAATGGCGAGCCGTCGTCCTCCTATGCTTATTGGTTCAAGTCTCTCGAGTCCGTTCTCTCGGGCAGGGGCAAAATGGGCACTAGGGTCGGTGCAAGCGAAGAAGTCAAGAGAAATGCAGGACAGGACGGCTCACTGAACGAATATGCGGTATGTCCGCAGCCTTGACTGTTGCACGCCCGAACTCTGACATCATTATAGGTGGCAAACCTGTTTCTAGTCCTCGCCATACTCAACCGCCCGAGCGAGCTCGATGTGCGCGTACATCAGCGGTCCCAGATGGACGCTGCAGGACTACAACGCATTCTGACGCTGTGTCGTGCTTTTGGCGTCCAGTCTGTCGACTTTCCCATCGAGCAGATTGAGAATCGTTTCGCCGAGGATGAGGATAAGTTGAGGGCTCAGCTGGACTCACAGACGTTGCGTGATCTGTCAAGCGTCGAGGACGTATACGGCGCACTGAAGGTCAAGACTGATGACTCCAAGGCTCAAGACTATCTGCTGTCGATGCTGCAGCACTTGCTCCTTGTCCGCGAGGAAGGACCGGACATGGTCCATACCTTCCAGGTCCTCGATACACTTGTCACCGATGTTGTCATGGACAAGCGATACAATCGCGGAGAGCAGAGACTCGGTCAATCGGTCGCCCGTATCATTGCGCAATTGAACGAGGCTGACCGATATCAGCAATCGAGGGGGATCTTGCGACAGCGAACAGTGCTGCACTGCAGTATCGACATGAGAAGGAGCTACTAGAAGCGGAAGTTGCACAGGGGTCAGACGGGCTGGTGGGTACGCTCAAGGAGAAGGTCGTGAAGCTCGAGGAGAAGCTGAAGGTCTCAAGAGAGAACACGTCGCGGCTCAAAGGTCAGTTGGATACGCAGAAGGCTGGCTATGAAGAGCAGATCGCACAGCTCGAGGCGCAGATCATGGAGCTCTTCCGGATGCTCAAGGAGGTCGGGAAAGGTGTGAACAAGATCTTTGAGAACGCTGGCGGGATGGACCGCAAGTCCCTCATTGAGACACTCGAGAAGCACTTTGAGCGGAACAAGACGATTAGCATTTTGGAGGGGCGAGACAAGCGAAAGAAGAAGAAGGGCGAGCAGGGGGAAGACAGTGACGAAGACGATATGGAAGATGAAACCACGCCCAAGAAAGCGGGGAGCCTCAGAAGGCGTCGCCCTTCGCAGTCCAAGGGTCGGGCCAAGTCCACGAAGACCACCAGTGTGGCGGAAGCCGCTGCCGCTGCGCACACATCACAGTTCATGGACGCCGACGATGCCCTTGTACAAGAACAGATTCAACAGCAGCTGGCGGAAGGTGCCATGGTACGTTTCTCTTCTTCCTCCGTCACTCTACCTTATTCATACGGAGTCAGTACCCTAACCGCAATGGACCGCTGGCAAGTCCTCGGAGCGTTCGAGGTTCCCCACGACGCAAGGACAATATGCGCCCGCCACTGGGCGAATTCGTGGCATCGTCGTCAAAGCTCAGTCAAGTGCTTGCCCCTTCCGACGATCTTGCTAGTGAACGCAGTGTTGGCTCCGTCGCTGACGAAGACATCGAAAGTGACTTCGGGCGGACATCTTCGACTCGTAGCGGCTTCTCCACACTCACAGACCCCACCTCAGTCAGCTCTGCTACCTCCGTCGACAGCAGTCGATTTTCAGCGTTCGGACCGGGAGAGCAAAGTAAATACCTTCCCATCTCGATAGATGAAGACGCAGCTGGTGCACCGCCGCCTCCTCCGCCTCCTCCACCGCCACCGCCTCCACCACCGCCGCCTCTCCCTGATGGCTTGTCAGCTCCTGGTTCCGGACCGCCCCCACCACCACCACCGCCCCCACCGCCGCCGCCTCCCATGGGGCGTATACCGATCCCTTCTTCTGCGAGCACCATCGTATCCCCAGCTCTTACATCTGGCTACCGAACGGGGACATCTTCTGCTGCTCCTTCCGCACCCAATTCTGCTCGATCGTCTACATTCCTTGGCCAGAACATTAGTAATCTGCTGTCAGCGCGTAAAGATTTGTCAATAACGCCAGGCACGAAGATGAAGCAGCTTCAGTGGGACAAGTTACCCCAGCAGCAGGCGGCGAAGACTGTGTTCAGTGACGAAGAGCCTTCGAAGGAAGAGCAGTGGATGCGCAAACTTCAGTCGGATGGCGTATGGATGGAAATGGAGGAAGACTTCAAAGCTAAGCAGCTCGTGATCAATCTTATGGGTGAGTCTTCGTAGATCTATCCCCATCTGCTCAATGGTTTACACCGTACGAAGCGAAACAAAAACGTGCTGAACTCAAGAGTGTGCTCGACCCACAAACGAAAAAGCGCGTCGGTATGTCGGTCCCTCTTACTTAATAGAGTGAGGACTGAGCACTGGGGCAGAGATTCTCATCCAGACCGTTAAGAGGCTGCAGCCGGAAGAGATAGCGATGAAGATCAGGCACTTCGACCAGGGAGTGTGTACCCCGGTGTTCTTGAGCGAACTCAAGCCCGTGTTACCGAATCCTGAGCAGGTACGCTTCAAACTATCTATCCCTTTTCGCTCTAAAACAATACTTCCAGGTCGGCAAGCTCAACGTTTACCGCCATGCAGACCCCGAAGAGCTTGCCGGTCTTCATCCTTCAGATCGATTGATGGTTCAGCTCATCAAGCTCGATCGTCTCGCGCCACGGATAGAAGGCATGTTATACAAGTGCACCTTCGAGGAGACATGGGCCTTACTTGACGATGTACGTCTTCTCCTCCCCTTACAATGGTGAAGATGTCGACAGCTGTGAAACCATAGAGCGCTCGAAAGCTATCAGAAGCCGGTAATGCACTGCTTCATGCGAAGCATTTCAAGGAGCTGCTAAGCGTAAGTCTTCCCCTTCAACGTCAGATTCTCACTAAAACCCATAGGCGCAAAGCTGATTCTCTTGATTGGAAACTACATGAATGGCACGGGTGTGAAGGGCGGCGCGTTCGGTTTCAGAGTGAGCAGCATCAATAAGGTATATATGATTCTCGAGGGCTCCAGGACTGCGCTCAGCAGCCACCTTTCGTAGTTGGTTGACACGAAGTCCGTACACAACACTACGCTTCTCCACTTCCTGGAGCGTACAGTGGCGAAGCATTTTCCTGACATGGAAGCCTTCTTGGACGAGTTGAGTGCTCCAGCAGAGGCGTACAGAGGTTGGTACTGTCTAAAGCGTGATTGATCAGGTGCTCATTGCGTTCTGCACAGTGAGCTTACAGGATGTCCGTAAAAGTCTCGGAGAGCTACGCGAAGGTCTCAAATCGATACGTCGAGAATTGACAGAGCACTTCGCGGACGCCGAGCAAACGGACCGCTACGGATCGCAGATGTGGGCATTTGTCAGAGAGGCCGCATCCCAAGTCGAAGATCTCGTGGATGATGTGAACAACGCCGACACAATCTATTCGGAGGTAGTCAAGTTCTACGGCGAAGATGTCAAGCAAATGAACTCGACCGAATTCTATGGTATCTTCAAAACATTTGTTACGTCTTACAGAGTAAGTTACATGGAACCCCAGTAACTTACGAGTCTCACCGCCTGTGTCTTGTAGAAATGCAAGTCAGACAATCAAGCTATTGCCGATGAGCGGCTGGCGGCGGAGAAGAGAAGACAGGCTGCTGAAGAGTCGAAGGCCAATAGACAGAAGGCTCTCGAAGACAACACAGTGGAAGAGAGCGAGGACACGGCCGTCCTGGACAACCTATTGGAGAAGCTCCGGAGCGGCGACACAGTGGGGCGCAAGGCTCGACGAACGCGACCAAATACTGTGGCGCGCCCTGCAGCTCCTCTGTCACTCGATCCTGATGCACTCTTGGGAGTGGATATTAATCCCGGTAACACAACCGTAGACATCGCGAAGGATATGCTCGCGCGTCTCAAGTCGGATGGCTTCAGCACGCAGCCACCGCCGCCTTCCACTGTTACATCAATTCATCAAAGGCGAAGTCGACGCAGGCTGGATGCAGGTTCCGTGGACCTTCTGTCCGAGGAAGTGGATGCATTGGCTGCATCTGAACGCGAGGCAACGGTGCGTGCGATAGCTGATGATGGGGATTCAGCAACGGAGGAATCTACACTAGTCAATTCAGTTCTGGATGATGAGAGTGTGTCAGGTGTATCATAGTGTGCTTCGCTTGCCTCTATCTCTATAACTACATTGTTGTGATCATATCCTGGATACCCTTTTGTGCTGCATATATTGAGGGCATCTGATCTTAGTTGTATTGTACTGCCAGTTTACTGTGCATTGAATACAAATGTACTCACCATTTGTTGAAATGTGCTCTAATCAATGTACACATGCCTAGGCAAAGCTTGATAATCACAACATGTGTGACCTCTGCAGTTTGCAAATTGGAACCAAGCACAACTTTTCCAAGGCAAGGAACTCAATATTACAGCAGAAATGATAAATTGACTTGTGGACCATGCCTGGCAATACAATTTCAGTTGTGATATCTGGGTCTGTCAAGAAACACATTGAATCAGCAGTGCTTGGACATTCTTTTGACAAATGCATTCATGTACACTAATCTGAGAGACTTCCATGCATTACTGAACCATTTAATTGAGAAACCATAGCAATAATCTGGCACAAGACATTCTAAAGAAGTTAGGAAGTATCATAGTAGTGACAGAGATGTTCACATTTATGTAGCTCATCATTCTCATTGTGGCAATACAAGAGGGAGGGATCATGGCACAAGAGCTACCAGAGAAGCTCACATTGCCTTATATGGTGGGCAACCTTCCAAATTCAGTAATTCACAGTAAAGTGAATGTCTGGTGCTTCATGCAGATAAATCACAAGATCTTCATAGAGCAATATGACATGTTTCTGAGCCTGTGACATGCACCAAACAAAGCCATATATGGAGTGTAAGCAGTAATATTATGTACAAGCATGAAAGTTAGCAATCTTGCCCATTCTGGCTCTGCTGGGGCAAAATAAAGCATTCTCCTGATGTTGGTTGACAGACTGTTGCACCCAAGCAATAGGTTCATCCTGAATGAGGACAAACTTCTTCCTAGGTCCTGTGGTAGTAAGCTTAAGGCAATGAGCAATAGAATGTATAATTGAATAGTTATCACTGACCTTGAGTAATATCTGATAGCTGATTTGACTATGTAGGAAAGTATATCACTTGACTTTCCTAATATAGTAATAGACTTGTGTACTGAACTAACACCCTTAGTTAGTATATAACTTGATGACTGACTATCACACTTGGATAATAAATTTGAGAACTATTAAAAAAGTAAGTGTCTAGCATACTTGTTGGTTAGTATTTAAGCTGATTTGCTATTCATTAAGCAAGTTTTACACAGAGCCAACTTGTGTAGCTATTTGGAGGTAAGCAGAGATTTTTTGCAAAGTAAGTCTGTGTGGGTAAACTGCCAGGATATCAGTATTATGATATTGCAGACAAAGACTTACACATACAAGCATTGCTCCAGCTTTGGCAGAGATGCACAAAGACTTGCTGGGGAGAGGGCCATGGCTGGCAGTACTGTATCGGGCTGGGATCTCGGCCGGACAGTACTCGTCAGTTGACCCATGGCTCATTCCAGGTCTTACAAAACATACGCATAGAGAGGATGTGAGATCGACTGTATGCGTATGTTTTGTAAGACTGGATGAGCCATGGGCGACTGACCGAGTACTGTCCGGCCGAGATCCCGCCGATACAGTATGATTCCATTGGTTTAGATACATGAGAAATATTCCAATTTAGTAAGTAAGCTGCCATGTATTGTGCATCTTGTATAAATTGCTATATTCAAAGGACACTGTCTGTCATGGTGAAGAACACAGACTTACACTAAGACTTGCATATGGAATCATTATTGCCTTTGCTGGATATTCCAGTAATGCCTACTCTCAATGGTAATGGACCTTGGGTGAGAGAGTGGGAGGACAGCAAGAGAGTGGGAGGATCGACGGGAGAGTGGGAGGATGGGCGGGAGCCGGTTTTTGGTGGTGCAGTGGACGAGCGGATGGTGGGAAAGGGTGAGGGGGTGGCAGGGACGGGCAGGGCTGCAGGTGAGTCCAAACCCACGTGAGCGAGCTCACTAACCGCATGCACAGGACATGGCACATGCAGAAAATGTGCATGACGACCATGAGCATGCAGAGCCAATGCTCTGTGTGCAGGCATGGCGGACAAACACATGGCAGGCAGACAAGCGGCAAGTGGGCGGGTGGCAGTAGTGCATTGCATGGGTATGGATAACCCATGTGGGTCATGGGTATGGGTATGCATGGGTATGGGTAGCCAAAATCTGACCCATGAACCCATGTGACCCATGGACTACTGCAGTGCTAATCCAGCAGTAGAATATGGTAACTGCTTGTCAGATAGTCTGTGCTGTGTATCAGTCAGCCTATATGGTAACCCTGAAGCTGCACTGGAGTTATTTGCAATGACAGTATGGTAAAGTTCCCTTTCAGCAACCAGAAGACAAAGTTTCATTAAGTTATGCTCCAATGAAAGATACACAGACTGCTGAAGTTGTCAAAATGATGACAACAAGTGCATTACAGTGTGGGTGCCATCATGCTCAAAATAATCTGACCTTGTCTTTCTAACTCATAATGATAGCTACTCCAGTGCCATGTATCTATGAGCTGAAATCCAAAATATGACCAGACTGAATCTTACCATGTAATTGTCCACGACGGACAGCCAGTGATACTGTTTACTTTAATCTTTTGCTAGGCATCTGTGACATGGCCACTCCTGATAGCGTAAGAAGGATCAGTATGGATACTGTGTCAAGGCCCTTTTGAGATGAACACTAGACCTGCAGTTCCAGTTTTACATTTAGCATAGATGCATTGTTAGTTAATTCACTGAATCCAGGATTTCAGCAATGTAGTAGGGCTATGATCTGTCACGTTCCGTGCCACCAAGGCCAACTCCGAACTCCAGTTCCGTTCTCTCCGTCTCTGTTTCTCCAAACTCCGGTCTTATTGTATTCGCTTAGCCTATCTTCTCCCGCATTACAATCAGCGTACCGCATGGTCTCTATCTTGCACGGACAATTAGCTTATTGTATTCGCTCTGGTTACTAACATCTCCAGTCTTCCGTTATTGTTCTCTGTATCTCTTCCTCCGTCTTATTGTCTTCCGTTCACAATTAGACTCACTGTATATAAGGTCAAACTGTAGCACTGTTGTACTCCAGTTCAAATATCTTGTTTAACCAATCCAAATTCCTTTCCTCCGAACTCCTGTCTGAACTCCGGACTTCCATCCGACCTCTGTCTAACTTCTCTCTTTCTCTCGCTCTCGTCTTCTCCTCCTTCTCCCTCCAACTCTATCTCCGGCTCTGGACTCCGTCATAGTCCATCTCTGCCCAAGTCCAAATAGAGGACCCCGTCAAGTTCTCCCAAGGGTGTTGTCAATAGCTTTGCCAAGTCCTCACTCCACTGCACTCCGAAACTCCGGACTTCGTAACTCTGGCCTCGGACTTCGTCTCGAGCGCACGGTCATAACATGATCATGCTCTTTTTAAGAAATCATGGTCCCAGTTGTGTCACTTACTAACTAGCAATGCATTAAGCTCTCAATGAAAATGTCCACATCATGGGCTGGTCATGTTCATCCCCTGGCCCTATTTATCATATGTTGGTGAAAAACCTGTGACATAAGGCAGTATTCAGTGATGATGATTAGTAAATCAACCTAATATGCTCCTCTTCTCTGAGGCTAGTCTATGTGGCAGACTATTCATATTCATTGCACAATGCCACATCTAGCCTGTGTTTCAGTTACATTGTGGGTGTAGGGTGGGCGGGTTCTGCCATCTACACTCGCTCGTGCTGGGACCACACCCGCTGTCGACTGTTTACTCATCGGCTGTGTCTGCGTGCAGGGCAGACACCCTGCATGCTTGCAGTTGGCGTGTACTGCATGGTCCCCACTCGCCCACCTGCTTGCTCTCCTGCTCACCCTCCCATCTCTTCACTCTCCTGCCCATCCACCAGCTTGTCCTCCCACTTGCCGCCCATCTGCCCACCATCCACTTACCCGCACACTTTCCTGCCTGCGCACCTGCCTGTGTGTACATTCACTGGTGGTGTCTGTGTGCTAGGCATTTGCCTGGCATGCTTGCGGTCGGTGTGCGTGCTGTGGCCTGTTCTCTCGCCTCCTTGCCTACCTGCCTGTCCAGTTGTCTGGTTGTCTGCCCATCGGCCACGTTTGCATGTGGGGCACTGGCCCTATGCACTCGCAGGTGGTGTGTTGTGCACATCCCAGCTCTGGCCATGGTCACCACTTGCTGGGGAGAGGGCCATAACTGGCAGTACGATCCCTTTTGTTGGATACATGTCAGTTTGTGAGTAAAACATTGGGACTACATCAGAAGTTAAGCTCAGCAAGACAGCTAATATATTGTCTGCATAGAGTACTGACATATCTTCCACATTTTGCACCACCTAGCTGCCATCTCATGGCATAAACATTCAGAGTAGCCTGCTAATTTATTATGTTGTTCTAATGTGAGGAGCATAGTTTGCAATTATGAGCAACATCCCAATTGAGTAAGTATTTACATATTGATATGAGACTCTCCATTGAGAACACAGACATTATGGATCTATTTCTTACTTGATGAATTGCCAAGTTAATTACCAATATTACCAAAATACTGAACAGTATTACTGGTTTGTGTTGATATCAACAAAGAGAAAATAGCTTGGAAATGTTGCAAAGAAGTATGCCTCTAGATCACTAGCACTCAAAGAAGGGGGATCAGGGAGGTCTACAGTAACAACTACTCAGCTGGGACTTGCTGTTGTACAAGTATGAGCCCTTGATCAGAGAGAACTTTTGATACAGAAGGATGTGTCTCAATAAATTGTTAACAGTACTTCCCCAAGTACAAACCAATCAACAGTAGACAGAGAAGTATACCAGTAAGAAATCTGAAAAAAGGCCCTTCCAGAATTGTCATGTTATACAAGGAATACAACCAAAGACTGTCTAGTTTGCTCTCACCATTTGTACACTGAAGTGAACAGTTACCAGGCACTGACCAGTAGTGCAAAGCCATACTATGGTATGTTACTGGATTGGAGCTCAGCCAATAGTAATGGGCTAATGTATGATGTGAATCAATGTACACTGAGGAGGGACAAAAGAAAATGGACACGCACCATTCGAGAAAATACCCCATCAACCGTAATATCTACAGTACCTATGATATCTGATAATGATACATTCATATAGATGTACTCCTGTATCGACTGTTAGTAGCACATGGGGAGTGGAAAATGTGTCCCAAAGAGACAAAATAATTTTTGCAATCATGTGACTTTTGACCCAAGTTGTCACCCTCGCGCAGCACAACAATCCTCCCGTTTCTCTTCATTCTTGCACCCACATACTCATGGTCTACACCTCTCCAACTAAATGTGGCCGCATTGTCGAGCAGCGTCGATCGGCAGGACTATCCGAGATATCGCGAAGGAGTTCTCCATGGCTCCACAAACAGTGTCTAACATTGTAAAGAAGTTCAAGACCTATGGCAGCTGTCGCCCACGTCCAAATCAGGCCGCCCACACAAGCTGACCATTTCAGACGCGAAGTTTGCTGTTCTTACAGCTTGATCGGCACGTGTACAGAATGCCTCTGAGCTGCAGCGGAACTACCTCCCTGATGTCACACCAAAAACACTACACCGTGCGCTTCGTTCTCAGGGTTGTTTGCTGCGTCCCTTTCCTTTCAAGCATCACAAACGGGCAAGGTTGATTTGGGCATGAGGTGTGCAGGGTTGGAAGGAGTGGGAATGGAACACGGTCATATTTTCCAATGAGTCAAAATTCAATCTCATTCACTCGGATGGCCGGGAATGGTGTTGGAGGAGGGTGGGGGATGCCTATCAAGAGAGATATGTGCAGAAGACGAAGAAATTTGGAGGTGGGAGCTTGATGTGTGGGGCTGCATCACTGCGAAGGGTGTAGGATGACTTCATCGCATTACTGGAATCATGCGCGCAGCAGATTACATCCAAATCCTTCAGCAAGACCTTCTTGGGACCCTGGACGACTATCATATGAAACCTCAGCACCATTTCTTCCAGCAGGACAATGACCCGAAACATTCTTCTCGGGTGGCAAAGATGTGGATCGCAAAACATCATCTCCATACTCTGCCCTGGCCAGCACAAAGCCCCGATATGAATGCCATAGAGCATCTAGGATGTCCTTGATAGGAGGGTACGCGCACGGAGCCCTCACCCAAGTTCAGTCGACCAGTTATGGGAGGTTCTGCAGGAGGAGTGGTCGAGGATTAGTTTGGGAGTGGTGCAGAAATTGTATGTGAGTATGCCAAATCGTGTTGCAGAGCTGATGAGTGCTTGGGGTGGCAATACTCGCTATTGATTCAAGTTCGTCGTAAGTGTCCATCTTTCATAGCTTTCGGCATGCTCACTCAACCTGCTGCCAGCCTCATTACCAAATGGGAATTCAATCGCTCACAGACGCTCATTCCGAAGGACGAGGGATCCAAATCTTTTCATGCATGATATGTTGGACGTATGCTACAATTACATATCATTTGTGAGCTCGTAAACTCTGCGCGACTGCGTGTTTCATAGTTTTTGTCACATGTCCAGATTCTTTTGTCCCTCAGTGTACCACCATGGTGAGTGCCATCAAGACTGATAGAGTCATGGGAAGGATTGATCATTGATGTCAGGGACTATTGACAATAAGGTACAGAGGAGCACAGTAGCAAGTGGTAGATGAGATAAATGTTTGGACTTGCTCTTAGGGATGCTCCTTTTTAGCATTTCCAAAATGCACTCCCTCTTAGCTACATAAATACTTCATCCAAATAGTAGAAGACTCAGTCCACCACTTTCCCAGGCCATTCAAGATGCACAAAAAGGCTCAAAAAGTAGTGAAAAAGCAAGGCAAGGGTATGTGTGTTAATGATTGCCACTGATCATCAAGCATGTGCTCTGTGAAACATGAGGGACCACATGGATGTTAACCTGAAACACTAGTGTAGCCCTATGAAAACTCAGACATAGTGTACAGCTTGATGAGCCACTCATAGATTGCCTGCCACCTGGAATATTATCATCAATATTCTGAGCTAATAGTCACCCAGTAACAGCTCACAAACAGGAAAAACAAACAATGTGAAAGAACCAGTATTCACAGAGCCATATGCTTAGTGACTGGTGCTATGTTTGTATGAATCTATGGGAAAGCATACTATGCAAAGCCTCTCTGACATCATATACATGACTGGGAATTTTCCCAATTGTTTTTGATTTTTTGGGAGACCATAGCACAGCAAATACAGTGTCCCTAATGAACTTGTGGCTTGCATTCAAACTCAGCCCAACAGCTTGGCAGCCTGCCTTTTCAGGTCCTGTTTAAATAGCTGATCCAAACAGAATAGCCTAGGATCCTGTCTGGAATTGGCAGTCCCTGAGAATCCCAGGTGATACTGATTCTTACAAGATGGACCAAGACTCACTGACAGAGTGGCTTGTATCAGGCTATGCATGGGTCATTCTGCATTATTATATGTTTTCTGCCATATTGGAGCCTCAACAGTCAACTCAATATGAATTCATAGTACTTTCTGATTTTTCTCTGATTTTCCTGCTATTTATCCAGTCCTGCAGAGGCCATGCATGGCCAACTTCCCAAATGGGCAGGGGGCTAACCATATATGGCAATTTTGTATGTTTGATATCCCCCACTTCACAGAGCCTCTCATACATGCGGAACTGTGTAGTACAAGCATCATACACACACCAAGATCTGCTTATATGCCTTAGTATCATCACTTATGATGGTCAGTACTCTCAATGATACCTAATCTGGGCACTCCCATCAGTATACAAGGAGCATGCCACGGAGAAGCAATACATGGGTATTTATTTGGGTATTTTCTGCATTCAATGGGGCTCTAGTAAGAGCTCAGGTAGTGTGGCTTCAAGCCATCAAAAACTCGGCATGAAGAGCTGAGATTGAAAGATTACTTGAAAAGGTAACATTTGTCAGCATTCCAGCCAATGGGAGTGCTCCAAAATCCCTTTTGAGTGACTGGAGTCATCAACAGGCCGAAATTCCGGCCTGTCGACGACTCCGCTTCGGCAACGAGCGCTTAAACGGGCGCTTAGTAAGCGATGTAAGTGCAGCCTGTTACTGTAGCAAATCTGACTTGTTTTGGGCTCAGAAAAGTCCAGGAAAATCGGATAATATTCCAGGAGATCTGTGGAGCATCTATGAGCATA
The DNA here is from genome assembly GCF_022376445.1 of Fomitopsis serialis. NCBI lineage: Eukaryota > Fungi > Basidiomycota > Agaricomycetes > Polyporales > Fomitopsidaceae > Fomitopsis > Fomitopsis serialis. Next base: position 183,100 of record NW_025955023.1, read on the forward strand.
TTCACAAGTAGAGAGGATTGTCCTGTATAGTTATTCAGTGCTGGGACATCAACACATGCTTACTATGACAATATTTCTCCATTTATACCACTGCTGTGCATGTTTCAGATGCAACAGAAGACATTCATATTCACAGAGTCACTTCTGTTTTTGATATTAGCATTTTGCTACTCATTCAACCACTATCTCTCAAGAAACTATGATAGACACTATGAATGAAGGGCTATGAGGTGAGCTTATGATATCTACAATATCTACAACAGTTGGTTGGAGCTCAGTCACTGACAGTCAGTGTATCCCAGTCAAATGCTATCATGTCTACAGAGGTAGGGGTGTTTCTCTACATTTTGAATTTTATACATGGGCAAGCCATACTGGTCATAGCCTCTGTGGATCAATTTCTTACATACAGCAGGTACTACAAGTGAGTCCAGTTGCACAGAATTTTCCCTGGTTTTATCTGCATTTTCTGAGCCCAGACTGAGCAGCTGTATGGAAATTACCATTTGGGGAAGGTTAGCTACCCTTTATGGCAGGTTTCAGATGTCATAAAGACATACAGAATCTATGGGCAGTCTACAGGCTTCAAAAGAGTCACTTTGGGGGTGAAAAGGGATGCAACCATGTGCACAGAGGCATTTGTGTGTTTTTCTATTGTGTGAATTGTGCCATAACCACTGAAGGTAATGGGCAAGTCACAGCAGCTATAGACTCAATGACATCATACCTATCACAGAGATTACTTTGGGAATTTTCCGCATTTTAGTGGGACCACAGTACAGCAGGTACAGTGCCACAAGGAGCCTGTGGCTGAGATTCAAACTCAGCCCAAAACCTCGGCAGCCTGCCTGATTAGGGCAGAAAAGGGGCCGTTGCACCAATCAGAGCAGCTCGGCATCTCTCTCATGCCGTTCGGAGGTGCAACCGTGCCAAATTTCTGCACGGATGCACCTCCGAACGGCATCTGGGCGCTTATCGGGCGCTTAGTAAGTGATGTAAGTGCGGACTATCACTGTGCTTATATGGGCTTATTTAGACCCAGGAAAAAGCGGAACAATCAGAGAATATTGGAGATGGACCAGGGAATGTGATTGAATCTGTCTATGAGATATGATTGACATCAATAAAGGCAGCATTTTCAATAACTGTGTAACATCACTGATGTTACCTCAGTGAGCTTATTCATACAAGGCTGCTACTTGACTGCAGGAACTACTCATGTAGTTGAGGACACCCCATAGGATGGTAGTGTAAGTACAGATGCATACATGTATTCTGAGTTTGTCTGTGTGCAAGACAAAGCCAGTGGCTGCATAATTGCCATGTGAAGTATATTGCCTTCCCAAAGAGGAATCATACACAAACTGGTGAATCTGGGGCTCAGAAAAATCCAGAAAACCTATGAAATATACGGACACATCAAAGACAAGTGCATGGTTACTTATAGCCCCAATTTCGGTCATTACATGGTGTCCATGGGCCACAATATGCCAATGGATGGTAAAATGACCCATTATGGTTGATCTTGTTAGCTCTGTTATAGAAATCACTGAGCAGTACACAGTGCCTAAACCACACATATATATCACAGTGTGCATACAGAACATATTTCAGCCATAAACAAGTACTTTGAATCTGCAGAGGCACATGTGCATTTTTTGACTTTGCATTTCCTGGCCTAGCCAGCCACTGTATGCACTCAGTAAAATCCCTGTATACTCTCTGCATGAAGGACTATCAGATGAGTATACTATGTATACTATGCTTTGTTACTGGCTGAGACTATATAGGCCCTACAGTGTGTGAGCGCTTGGAGCAATGGCCCACCCAGCTGCCAGTCACATGATATGTTTACCAGTTTCCTTATTGGGGGAACTGCTAAAGCATTTCATGGCCCTCATATCGATAACAGAGCGCTTAACCACTGCATTTGTTTGTATCTGTTGGTACAAGTTGTGTCATCTGGGAGTCTGAAATTTCAGACTCAGATAAGCAACCCATACTAACAGTTACTTATCTCTGCTTATCAGGGTGGCTGCAAGTCACATACACTGTGGGAACAAACTGCCATTCCGGAGGAATCACTAAGGTGTTTCATGGTGGTCCATCATAAGAACAATACCTTCGTACCTCAGGGATCGTAACCTTGGGCCGACGTCCTGGCTCCTAGGAGTCAAGATTGAGCATGATAGAGTGAAGCATTTGCTTTTGATTTCGCAGCAGCAGTACACTCTTGATGTCCTGGAGTGCTATGGCTTCGCAAACTGTGACCCTGTGGGCACCCCGATGGAGCCTGGCCTTTGTCTGAGCGCAGACATGGCTCCCAAGACGTTGTCCGAGGTCAGGGAGATGCAGAACGTCCCATATGACCAGGCAGTGGGTTTGCTTTTCTACCTTGCTGTGGCAACTCTGAGTCATCCAGACATTGCACGCACGGCATAGAGCCTCAATTGGTTGACATTGAGAAGATGTACCCTAGCTGTGCCAAGGGTATCAGGGAGCTTTTGCAGCTTGTTGCTTCATCCTACCCACCAGCAGATACAGAGGATGGCAAGCATGCAAAGCAACAGCTGGTCACTCCATATTCCTTCTACTGTGGACTGTTAAACATCACCCCTGGCTCTTGCAGTATGTCTATTGCCAACAGAATAGTGTAGAATCAGCCCAACAATTCCAACTCTCTGCTCTATATGATTATGGAGATGGTGGAGATGGGGCTCAACACCAATTGGGCAAGACTCAGGTATGTAGATTGAATGCTGTGTCTTAGCTCATTGTAACTAGTCATCAGGGCTGGGACTGCCAAGACTTGTACAATGAGGTATTTTTCAGCTAATGTTGTTTTATTTTCCTGTTGATTTGCTGTTCAGCTGGAAACAGGGCCTAAAAGCACCATTCTGAAGGCACAACTTCAAGATGCCTTCTTCAATCTTGTGGCCCTCAAATCCACTGGGCAGCACAGCCCAAAGTACAACCTACTCAAAGGGGTTCCTGCCCACCTGGTTACAATCCCTGAGGTACGAAGGTATCGTTCTTATGATGGACCACCATGAAACGCCTTAGCAATTCCTCCAGAATGGCAGTTTGTTCCCACAGTGCACGTGACATGCAGCCACCCCGATAAGCAGAGATAAGTAACTGTTAGTATGGGTTGCTTATCTGAGTCTGAAATTTCAGACTCCCAGATGAGACAACTTGTACCAACAGATACAAACAAATGCAGTGGTTCAGTGCTCTGTTATCGATATGAGGGCCATGAAATGCTTTAGCAGTTCCCCCAATAAGGAAACTGGTAAACATATCATGTGACTGGCAGCTGGGTGGGCCATTGCTCCAAGCGCTCACACACTGTAGGGCCTATATGGCCTCAGCCAGTAACAAATCATAGTATACATAGTATGCTCATCTGATAGCCCTTCATTCAGAGAGTATACAGAAATTCTATTGAGTGTATACAGTGGCTGGCTAACCCAGGAAATGCAAAGCAAAAAAATGCACATGTGCCTCTGCAGATTCAAAGTACTTGTTTATGGCTGAAATATGTTCTGTATGCACACTGTGATATATATGTGTGGTTTAGGCACTGTGTACTGCTCAGTAGCTTCAATAATACAGGTAACAAGGACTATAATGGGTAATCTGAGCATCTTTTGCCATATTATGGCCCTTGCATACAATGTAATGGTAACCATTGCAGCTCAAGGCAATCATACACTTGTCTTTGATGTGTCTGTATATTTCATAGATTTTCTGCATTTTTCTGAGCCCTATATGCCCCTGTTTGTGTATGATTCCTCTTTGGGAAGGTCACATACTCCATATGGTAGTTATGCATCCATTGCTGGTTTTGTCCTGCTCACAGACACAATCTAGGGATACATACCTGAATGTGTACTTACACTACCATCTTATAGGGTTGTCCAGTACATGAGCAGTTCCAAGAGTGAAGTAGCAGGCTTATATAAGCTCACTGGCGCCACAGCAACCATCTTACCAGGTTATTGAGAATGCTATCTGATCTGATGTCAAACCCATGCAATATACAGCTTCATTCACATTGCCTGGATCATTTTGAATATTGTCTCAATTTTCCGCTTTTTTCTGAGCCTATACAAGCTCTCTTAAGCACAGTAACAGTCTGCACTTACATCGCTTACTAAGTGCCCATCAAGCGCCCAGATGCCGAGCTGCTCTGATTGGTGCAACAAGCCCTTTTCTGCCCTAATCAGGCAGGCTGCCGAGGTTTTGAGCTGAGTTTGGATCTCAGCCACAGGCTCCTTAGTGGCACTGTACCTGCTGTACTGTGGCCCCACTAAAATGCGGAAAATTCCCAAAATAATCTCTGTGATAGGTATGATGTCATTGAGTCTATAGCTGCTGTGACTTGCCCATTACCTTCACTGGTCATGGCACAATTCACAAAACAAAAAAACATGCAAATGCCTCTGTGCACATGAGTGCATCCCTTTTCACCTCAAAAGTCTCTCTTTTGAAGCCTATATGCTGCCCACAGATTCTCTGACATCTCAAACCTGCTAAATAGGGTAGCTGACCTTCCTAAAATGGTAATTCTGCTTAACCTGCTCAGTCTGGGCTCACAAAATGCAGATAATTCCAGGGAATATTATGTGTAATCAGACTCATCTGTATTGCCTTGTATATGAAGGCAATTTATCTTGTATGGAGGCCCCCACAATATATCACTAGTATGACTTGCCCAGTTGTTTGAAATTCAGGAAACAGAGAAACACATGCATGAATGTGTGGCATTTGACTGGGATACACTGACTGAAACCTAATCAACTCTTACAGAGTTTATAGAGATGATAAACTCATTTGATAGCCCATCATTCAAAGGGTTTATCATACATTGGAGGAATGAAGAACAAAGGACAACATTTAGAGAATCACAAGTGACTGTGCAGATATGAATGGCTTGTTGTCTCTGAAACACATTGCCTATGACCTGTATAGATATGTGCATAGTTTACAATGCATGGATGTGTCTGGAAGTTGCACAGCACAGCTATTGGTGGGGAAAAATGGTAATAACATGCATGTTTTGATGTCTCAGCACTGAATGACCATATAGGGAATCTTCTCCACTTGTACATATGCCCAGGGATGCTCCACATATATCCTGGAATATTGTCTGATTCATCCGCATTTTCTTGACCCCAAAACAAGTGAATTGTGCTGCAGTAACAATGTGCTTACATCGCTTACTAAGCGCTCGATTAAGCGCCCGTTGCCGAAGCGGAGTCGTCGACAGGCCGGAATTCCGGCCTGTCGACGACTCCGGTCACTCAAAGGGGATTTTGGAGCACTCCCATTGGCTGGAATGCTGACAAATGTTACCTTTTAAAGTAATCTTTCAATCTCAGCTCTTCATGCCGAGTTTTTTGATGGCTTCAAGCCACACTAACTGAGCTCTTACTAGAACCCCATTCAATGCAGAAAAATCCCAAAATATTGCTTCTCCATGGAATGCCCCTTGAGTACTGACAAGGGTGCCCAGATTAGGTGTTCTTGTTGTTTTTCACAGAGTACTGACCTTGGCAAGTGATACTGGGGATATAAGCAAATGTTGGTGTGTGTATGATGCTTGTACAAGACAGTTCCACATGTATGGGCTCTGTGAGGTGGAGGATATCAAACATACAAAACTGCCATATATGGTTAGTCCACTGCCCATTTGGGAAGTTGGCCATGCAGGACTGGATAAATAGCAGGAAAATCAGAGAAAAATCAGATAGTACTATGGATTTGTATTGGGTTGACTGTTGAGGCCATATGGCAGAAAACATATGATAGTGCAGAATGACCCATGCATAGCCTGATACAAGCCACTCTGTCAGTGAGTCTTGGTCCATCTTGTAAGAACCAGTATCACCTGGGATTCTCAGGGACTGGCAATTCCAGACAGGATCCTAGGCTATTCTGTTCAGTTCAACTCTTCAATAGGCCCTGCAAAGGCAGGCTATTGGGCTGAGTTTGAATGCAAGCCACAAGCTCATTAGTGACAATGTATTTGCTGTGATATGGTCTGCCAAAAAATCAAAAACAATTGGGAATATTCCCAGTCATGTATATGATGTCAGAGAGGCTGTACATAGTATGCCTTCCCATGGATTCATATAAACATGGCACCCACCATTCACAAAGCAAAATAAAATACATATGCCTCTGTACACACTGGTCCTTTTACTTTGTTCATGTGTCCTGTGATGCTTGCCAACTGCCTATGGATTGTGTGGCTATATGAGACCTGAATGAAACCTGCCATATGTGGTACCTGACCTTCTCAAAATGGAAAGTCTGAGTTATCTGCTGTGTCTGGGCTCAGAAAATGCGGATAAAACAAGGGAATATTCTGTATGATTCCACTCACCTTGTACTGCTTGCTATAAGTAGTGATTGGCTCATGTCTAAACCCTTGGGCAGGCAATGGCATATGCAGAAAATGGTGAACACCTGTGGCACAAAGGCCATAGTTAATGCTGAGTATGTTCATAATGTCTCACATGTGAATGGCGTAGCTATCAATATTATGGGTTCACAGAGCTTTATGACACTGTACTGATCCTAGAAAGTGATAGAAGACATTGTACAAGTTGTGTTGTGCATCTACTACTGTTGCTAGAAAGTCTATAGGCTAGCAATGTTATGCATAAAGTAGGGACACCACACATAGGTGATCAAATGCTTTGATGGTCTCTGCAATGCTAGATAAATGGTAGGAAATGAGATAAAATCAGATGATCCCATGACATCATATTGTGCTGACTGTTGTAGGCCAATGCATGACAGTACATCTCAGATGTGCTAATGCAGAGTTCACAGCCTGATGTCTGCAGCTCTATTGTCCCAGTCCAGTATAAGCATGTCTTTGACTGATTGTGTCAATATGAAGCAGTGCCAATTATACAGTATGATGGTGCCTATGCTTGGTTGTTAATTGCTCATATAATTTTTGCCTGGAGCATATCTAATGTCTGTATGCACTACCATCATCCTATTCTCATGCAATGGCCCTTGGTATGTGAAGATAGAATAGGCAGCTCTTGGCTTGTTCATATGGGCAAAAATGTATTGACAGTGGTGTCTGTTTGTGCAGTGTATGCTGTGATTTCTTCCTGATTGGGCTCAGAAGAAGTCATGGTTGCCATGGAAATAATGCAGACTTGCATTGCTTACTAAGCAACAGTGAAGAGGCCATATTACAATGGACTTCTGAGCCAATATATGGCTGTCCTTTTATGGATCTCTAGTCAATAATATGACTTTGGGAGTACTCTCATTTGCTGCAACTGTTTCCTTTTACATGTGATGATAAAATATCAGCTACTCATGTTGGGTCCTTTCATGTTATATGGAAAGTGGAAATATAACACTTTAGACCCAGGTGTGAACATGTGTGATATTTTAACAGCATTGGAAATATGTGGCAGTGTGCCTACCAGTACACCATTTGGCAGTTGATCCTGGGCGGTATCTGCGCTGGAGTAATGTCAACATGAAAAAATATAGTGTCTAATCCAAATATAGTACCATACATTGTATGTGCACACATAATAATGAACAGTCAGCCAGAAAATGACACTGGTGATTATCTTGGGAGTATGTCTGAAGATATAGAAATCCTTGGACTTATGATCAGAGAGCATGACCACTGATAGTAGGCATTACTAGAATACCCAGGAACGGCCCATGTGCAAGTCTTAGTATGCAGTCTGTTGTTAGGGACAAGGCATTGAAAACCCTTTTTCTACAAGAAATTCCATAGATATGGTCTTTGAATAGGGTAGGCAGCAGGAATTGTTATCACTCCTGGGCTTTGTTATCTTTATTGTAGATCCTTTTAATGGACTTCATTTGGGGTTCACAATGCCTTCTGACCAGATTTAAGTGATCTTTTTTTCCCACATTGTTATTCTTTGTGGCACCTATTGGTGTATGTTCTGACTGGACTATTACCAAGTTTGTAGTGCTCTCCTTAGACCCCTTGTGACCAGATGCTTTGAAATATATTACTGGGGTTCTATTAGCTCAGACTATGTTATCTATTGATATATTATCCCAGCTGGCAGGCAATCTATGAGTGACTTGTCAAGCTGTACACTATTTCTGAGTGTTCATAAGGCTGTGCTAGTGTTTCAGGACAACATGCAAGTGGTGTGTCATGAATCACAGAGCACATCCTTGATGATCAGTGAGAATTATTGGCACATCTACCCTTGCCTTACAATGAGCCTGTGAGCTTATTGTGCATCTTGAATGGCCTTGGAAAGTGGTGTACTGAGTCTTCTACTATTTTGTAGGATTTTATGAAGTATTTTATGTAGCTAAAAGGCTGTGCATGAATGCACAAAAGGAGCATCCCTATGAGCAAGTCCAAACATACATCTCATCTACCACTTGCTTCTGTACTCTTATGCCAGTGTACCTTCAATTCATCAGTGATCAATCCTGCCCATGACTCTATCATTCTTGATGGCACTTACTATGGTGATACATTGCTTCACATTGTACTACATGAGCCCATTACTATTGACTCAGGAGCTGAGCTCCAATCCAGTAACATACCTTAGTATGGCTTTGTACTACTGGTCAGTGTCTGGTAACTGTTCACTTATGGTGAGAGCAAACTGCACATTCTTTGGTTGTATTCCTTGTATAACACATCAATTCTTGACAGGCTTTTTTCAGAATTCCTTACTGGTATACTTCTCCTCTGTATATTGGTTCCATCCTCCACTGTTGATTGGTTTGTACTTGGGGAAGTAGTGTTAACAATCTACTGAAAGACATCCTTTGGTATCAGAATTTCTCTGATCAAGGGCTAATACTTGTACAACAGCACTGACAGCAAGTCCCAACTGAGTAGTGGTTACTGTAGTCAACCCCCCAGATTCCCCTTCCTTGAGTTCTAGTTGATCTAGAGGCTCTCCTTACTTCTTTGCAACATTCCCAAGCTATTTGCTCTATGTTACTATCAATACAAACCAGTAACACTGCTCATTAGTATTCAGATCATGTTGATAAGCAACTTGGCAATTTACCAAGTAAGAAACAGATCCATAATGCCTGTTGCTCATGATTGCAAGCTATGATACTCATATGACAACAACCTAATAAATTAGTGGGCTACTCTGAAGTGCAAAATGTGGAATATATGTCAGTACTCTATGCATAGGCAATATACTAGCAGTCTTGCCAAGCATGACTTCTGATGTGGGCAGCATGAAGTTGTTCATAAATTGACATGTATCCTACCAAAGGGATCGTACTGCCAGCTATGACCCTCTCCCCAGCAAGTCTCACAGATTAGTATATATCAATGCATTGGATTAGTGAGATTCAAACAATGATTTTATGAGCCAGAAGACAAAAGACACAGACAATACAACTGGGATTGTATTGCCATGCATGGCCCACTCCCCAGCAAGTTCAAGTAATGAATCTGAACTATACCTGCAGATCAAAGATGATGAGAGCAATGTTTTCTATGCGGACTACAAGGTCATACATCAAATGGCAGCAGATACCCATTGGATGTGGGATGCCCCAAATACTTACTGCACATCACTTGGCCGCCTCTGTTATGAAAACCCCAAGTTGTGGAAAACCTTTGCTGGGAAGAATGCAGATGCTGGGCAGTGGTCACGGGCTAACATCATAAATCATACACAAGTTACTAGCAGGGGAGGTGAAGGGTATACTGCATTCTGAGATGAAGAAGATTGTTGTGGTTGCTGTTGCTGTATTCTCTCGACTCAATACTGTTACTCCAAGAACTATTCCTACTGCTTGTCAAGTGCTTGAGCATCATTGGTTGCATCTCGCTCCTCACTGTTCTGCATGGTGCCATACACCCCCTAATAAGGTGGTGCCACTGTGTGCGAGGACAGGAACTTGATCTGAACAATTTGTGTGATTGCCTCAATAATGATGTGACATTCAAAACTTAAGTATTTCTCGGTATCGAGCACATGGTGTTGTAGTCATTTGTGATCCCTGTCATCAACGAGAGAATTGGTAGAGTAAAGATACATTGGCATCGTAATCACTTGCCATGTAGCTAGTAGCACCCATCAAACATACTACTGCATCCAGGCGATTATGTACATGCCGAACTACAGGTGCACTGTTCATAGTGCCCAGTTGAGATTGACCTCTGGGCCTTAGGAAGCTTGCCCACCACAGGGTACGAGCAGTAGCATGAGGGTGCACAAATGAGAGCCTTATACATATACCTGTCAACATGGGCATATAGAGGCTGTTCAAGGATGTTGTTGTGTACTGCGGGCCCTTCCTTCTTCAGCTCAACTGCTGGTGCAAGGGCAACTGCGCACTTGCGGGCCAGTCGAGGCAGTCTTCACTAGCACTCAATGACAGGGCAGACCATGAGTGCATGTGGAAGAGCTCGTGTTGGACGGGCCATCCAGGGTCGTTGCAATACTAATTCACCAATCAGCTATTTGAGCTTATCTAGTCAAGAATGACTACATTGTCACTGGGACAGATAAGAACTTGGGCATTGTGGTGTCAAAGAGGACCTGGATTGTAGAAAGAAGTTGGAATGTTCTTTTGAACATAGATGATTATGAGGAAATTAGCTACAATCATTGTATAGATATTCTCAATAACAAGGCTACTCAAATGGAGGTGTTAGCTGAAAACACCAACTTTGTTGATTATGCAGAAGGAATTATGGCTGAGTACTTGCAGTCAAAGATAACAGATGTAGACAAAGGTGGTACATTTGATATCCCTCATTTTTATGGGATTCCTAAGATTCACAAACAACCTGTGAGGTTTAGGCTGATTATTCCCTGCCACTCTGTCGTTATGAACCCTGCAGCAAAAGTAGTCCCTAAAAAACTTAAACCAGTTATTATGTCAGTGCCAGCCATTATACATGGAACCAAAGATCTGGCAATAAAATTGAGTACGTTGCACTTGCAGCCGGGACACAAATTCTTTATTGTGACCGGCGATGTAGTCGTGTTTTACCCAAATATTGATCTTGACAAAGCCCTCAATATCACCAAAGAAGCTCTAGTAGAGTATCATTGCTTCGGGGACTGTGGACACATCCATTCTAGGACGTGAACATACCCACCATTATTGGATGGCTATATTTAAGCAAGTGTTGCGCATCGGCAACACACAACTTGTCACACAGTAGATACTTCATTCAGAAGTGAGGCCTTGCCATGGGTGTTGCAGATTCTCTGGATCTTGCAAACATTTACAGTTTGCATTTTGAAGGGAAGTGTGGAATCTTAGAAAACCCGCTTATACCTTATTACGGGTGATATATTGATGACTGCTTAGTGTTAGTCCATGCTGAAAGCCTGAAACAGCTGAGGAAGAATTATCTGTCCTGAGTGTTGTGAAATTTGATAACTGTGTGATAGAGTGGAATGTGTCAGAGTATGGTGCTCCGTTTCTGGATATGTTTATGTACCGAGATGAACTCGGCCACTTACAGCATCATCTGTACCGCAAGGCACAAAGCAACCAAGAAAGAATTCCATGGATATCTCAACACCCACCTGATGTCAAGAGAGGGACCTTCATAGGAGAGATGTCACAGTTAGCCACACTTAGTAGTTTATGACAACACTATTTGGATGTGATGCAGGGGTTGGTATCCCTGTCTGTATATTGTGTGTGGCTATCCCGGGCAGTTAGTTATGACTTGGCTTTGTAAGAATCTCCAAGAACAATGGGAGAAAAGACTTCATGAGTCTAATGAGAAGTCACAGCACGGAGATGTACTTGTGCTGAAGTCTGAGTTTAACACTGCCTGTAATTATTTCAATACAAAGGAGCTTGGAGAAACCGTCACTGGATACTGGGTGAATTGGCTCGAGAGAGCAGAGCACTCAGAGTACTCTTTGGAGTACCCTGTGTGCATTGAAGAAGATTGGGGTGTAGGCGAAAGCTTCGCTCCGTGTCTGACTCCGTCGGATCTGTCTAAACAGCTCCCTGATGTACAACATTCCAGTGTCTTTAGGGCCCGGTGATTAGTGTCGCCGCGTAGTGCATTGCATGGGTATGGATAACCCATGTGGGTCATGGGTATGGGTATGCATGGGTATGGGTATGGGTAGCCAAAATCTGACCCATGTACCCATGAAACCCATGGACTTCTGCGGTGCTTATCCACTGGCAGTAATCAATGTTAATTCCTAGCCAGGTATTCAGTGTTGTGTCACTCTCATAGTATGCTAGCATTTAGGGTATCACCTTTCTGAAGCTTGCTTGAAAGTATTTTGCAATAGTGGCAGTATGGTAAAGTCACCAATCATTTCCCTCAAGACTCATTGACCATGCATGACATGGCTTTTGCCAACATTGATATGCTATAATAAAATACACAGATTGCTGAGGCCATCAAATAAGTAAATGAAATATCTAATGTGCATTGCAGTGTATGTGCTGTTGTGGCTCAAATGAAAAATTAGGAGAAAGCTTGACTAATCTTTTCAATGCACAATGATGGCTACTGCAGTGCCATGTGTTTGTCAGTATGGTGTAGCTGGAATGCTCTACCAAACAATGTGACCATACTGAATCCTACTTACTTTAAAGCTGTCCTTGTTAGACAGCTGGTAATACTGTGTAATGCTTAGTTGGTCACCTGTGACAAGGGATCCTGATGGAAAAGAAATCAGCATGATTGCTGCTACATCTTTCCTGTGATTCAGTTTTGTAGTTGTTGAGTCTGAGGTATATTCATCTGCTGACTGTTGACCTGTGATACTGCTATATGTAAACAGCACATGTTATAAGGCTCTGCCCATTGCCTCACTGTTCATATCTGGTCAAATATGTAAGATCTATTGATGTATACAACCTTGCTAGTTTCAATCCTCAGTTCTTGTGGACCTGCATAGCTATTTGTACTGTTATGGCACACTTGTATAACCACCAGAGTTATGAGTTGTAATACATACCTTGCTTCCGTGATCCTTGTGCCTTGTTTACATTGTTTTCCCCTTCATCTTTGCATATCCTGTATTACCTACCATTCAGTTATTACTTCAGGCAACACACTTGCCCATTCTATTGCAGTTTGAAAAGTGAGCATGACATGCCAACAACACTACAAGTCTACAACTTGGAAAAGGGTACACCCCTGTGTGTTGCTATGTTTGACTTTGATACACTTGGAACCTTGCTTTGACCCCTCCCATACCCACTCCTCTTTCTATTGTTCTTGCATGTATGTGGGACAAAAACTGGAAACTCCCACTGTTGTGATTGAGCACACAGTCAGTGAACTGGTCTGAGGTGCTCATCCTTGGTCATGCACATAGCATCAATTTATGATGAGAATTCACCAACTGTACAGTGCCTGACTGATAGTCTGGCCTCTGCACAATAAGTGTCATCATATCTTGCAAGCCATTGAGCATGAACTGCACATAGGACTACCCATAACATTACCCATACCCATGGGTACCCATAATACCCATGCAAAACCCATACCCATGGCATGGGTATGCAACCCATGTGGGTATGGTATGGGTATGCTCTGAGACACCCATGGGTACACCCACGCTATGCACTATAAATATCTAGGCTCTCACTCACTTGAAGCGAGGATGCTGGAAACTGTCAGAGACATGACCATGCGGGCAAGTTCCCGAAACACAGATGTGTGGACAGCATTCGTGCCATCCTCTTTCGCACCGATCTCCACCAAGCGAGTCATTGCTGTGTGGTGTAGACAGTCCCAGTTCAGGAAATGCCCCCCGATAGCAATGGTCTTCACTGGCGTGTACACGCAGTGGAATGTGCCAGGACATTGAATTCTATGAAAATATGTTGAGTACAGCCAGACGCTCAGTGTGACTGTAGCACTCACAGGACTGTCCCAGGTAGGAGGAAAAGCGTGCCAACGTCAAACTCATCCATGATGGCTTCTGGCATGTTGTCGTGCTTCATCGTCGCGAACTTGAGCATGGCCTTACGCGCCTTCCCAACATCAGCCTGCTCATGGGCACGAAACAAGGTCCATATCTTCCCCCCGCATGTGGGGCTCACCCATGTTGCCTCACCATTCACATCGTAGTGGGGATATGTATAAAACCCCCCGTTTGCCATCAGCCCCCAGCTCCCCAGTGTCTTGAGGTCAGCGGGCTCAACACGTGGTCCGCTATAGTCTAGCAGCGGGGTGTCAATACCGCAGTGTAGCGAGTTGGGCATTCGGTGTCCAATCTTCCGGGTCATATCCCAGGCCCTTTCACCGTCAGCTAGTTCCCTACAGTGGCATAATGAGCACTGCTGGACAGATAAATTTATTGTCACTCACGTAATGAAATCTGGTCACAGCAGGTGCTTGTGATATAACGGGATGTCCAGGCAATTGGCACACTGCCCTGAATCATCAGCAGTTGCCATAAACTCGGTCACTGATCCGCTGTGGTGTTCAGTGTCCTTTTGACAATTCCGCTTTCGAGAAGGCAAACATCCCTGAGCATACCGTTCATAGCGTAGGTGCACATCTGTGGAAGCGATCCTGTGTGAATATTACTTAGCCGGATCAGCCATGAGAAAGACCTACCTTGCCATTGCACTTCCCACTCTGTAGTTGGGAACAGCTTCTCTGCGGTCTCGACATTCCATTCTAGATGGGCCCAGTCCATTTTGTCCGTTGCATGAGTGACCACCACAGAGCGTCCTTCGGCCAGGCTGGTTCGCATTGAGGCGTAATACTCGCGCTGTGTGTCTGGTGTGACACTACTCCAATCGATAACATCCACAAGCAGGCGATTGGTCTGGCCCATTGGTGCAGTGGGGTCAGATGAGTTCCTGGCAAGCCACCGCACCATCCTCGTGTCTGCATCCTACAAAATGTGCACTCAGCCTAGGCAATCATAAGATTGAACGACAGCATTACCCAGTCAACGCGCTCATAATCAGCATGTGTGGGCGGGTTGGCCTCCGTTACGATCCCTGAGGTACGAAGGTATCGTTCTTATGATGGACCACCATGAAACGCCTTAGCGATTCCTCCGAAATGGCAGTTTGTTCCCACAGTGCACGTGACTTGCAGCCACCCCGATAAGCAGAGATAAGTAACTGTTAGTATGGGTTACTTATCTGAGTCTGAAATTTCAGACTCCCAGACGACGCGACTTGCACCAACAGGTACAAACAAATGCAGTGGTTAAGCGCTCTGTTATGGATATGAGGGCCATGAAACACCTTAGCAGTTCCCCCAATAAGGAAACTGTTAAATCTGTCATGTGACTGTCTGCCTGGCAGCTCACTGCAAATGCTCACATATTGTAGACCACTAGTAGACCCAGCTAGTAACATCTAATTAGTACACATATATGCTCATCTGATAACCCTTCATTCAGAGAGTATATGGGGATTTTACGGAGTGCATACAGTGGCTGGCTAGGCCAGGAAATGCAAACCAAAAAAATGCACATGTGCCTGTGCCAATTCAAAGTACTTGGTTATGGCCAAAATATGGTATGTCTGTCAACTGTAATACATATATGTGTGGTTGAGATGCTAATAAGGATTATAACAGGCAGTCTGAGCACCTTTTGCCATAATATGGCCATTGTATACAATGTAATGGCAATCATTTGCAGCATAAAGCAAAGGTAGACTTGTCTTTGATGTGTCTATATATTTCATGGCTTTCCTGCATTTTTTCTGAGCCCCATATCAACTGATTTGTGCATGATTCCTATTTGGGAATGTCACATCCTCCATATGGTAATCATGCAGTGACTGGCTTTGTTTTTCATCTTGAGTGGCTGCTTACACTTGGCTGAAGCTCCATGCTCCAGATGTAACACTGTTGCTAATATCCACACTTGATATTGAATGGACCAGAAGGATTTGACTATGCTTTCTTGAGTTGCACAGGTTGCTAAATGAATCATGAACTGTAAATTATTCATTGGACATAGTGTATGGTATCTGTGTGGATTACATATAAAGGTGTAGATGCACAAAATGCTTTTGTCAATGGATCATCAGCAGCATAATTCATTGATGACAATGGATACTATGGTTTTGACACATACATCAAGTCATTCACTGTGATATCTTCCATATTGTACATGTAGATTCACCATGTACAATGAAGTTCTACTACAATATGCCATACTAGTTGCAAGGTATGAAGTTATAGAAATGAGCCATGTTGGTGAACAAATAACCCATACATCACTTTCTGTATAACTCACAGGGTAATTGACTTCAGTGATACTCTGGGCAACCCTACATTAGTTCATGGTCATAAAACACTTATGAGCCTGCACAACATGTAGAATATATCAAATCTGTAGTGTCTTGCCATGGAAAGCACTCATTGTATGGCTTAGATAGACAGACAATTATATGGGTATACAGTATTGAGTATTCTATGACTGATTTCATCACAGTATTTTCTATTACATTGGTTGTATAAAGTGACATAAGTGGGGCACTCACAGACACATGGATATGTGTGTCCTTTGCATTCAGTACAATGTAGTCAAGTTATCAGATTGTCAACCCATTCCCACCTACAAAGTGTTTGTGAGGGTTCATGAACAACTTAGAAGCATGCACAACACATTGTAATATGGAGCAAGTGTCCAATACCTGATTCAATCTGTTACATCCCATCCTGTTGTTATTATGTTACCATGTTAGTGACACTGTATTGTCATGTGAGTGACATGTGAGTGACATGTGAGTGACATGTGAGTGACATGTGAGTGACATGTGAGTGACATGGTGTTATCATGACTGTCACACTGTGTTATGACTTATGTCACACTGTTTGTATTGGAATTGACTCAGACTCAATCGCATATGCATGCCAGTGGATGCCATTGAGCTCATCCTTGTGCCCTCTTTGGGATCAAGTTATGATTATATTCAATGTCTTGCATACTACAGTACTTCTTTTTTCATATACTGATTGAGATTGACCTGATGTTCTATAGCTGTTGCCAATACAGATGTGGGGAGGAAAGTACATGCTCAGATAATTGCTTGGCCATTTTATGCCAGTGTGGCATCCATTAGCTTGTGAACAAGTATTCATTACATATGTGCCAGTCATCACATCTAAGTTCAAGAACAAGAAACAATACACAGTCTGTATCTAGTTGTTATCCCAACGCTTCACCTTGCACAAGGTATGCTCCACCATGATGACATCAAACTTGATGTCCCTCTTCACCTCCTCAGACAGTGCAGAGTCCAGATAGTTGTAGGCAAGTTTGAATGCCTGCACAACATCTTCTGGACTTGCACTGCCAGAGATCAGCTCCAGACGCTCCAAACCTGACCATGCACCTGCCTTCAACCCACTGACAAGACCTGCCATCTCATCCACCGTCGGCATCTCCACTTTGTCCACATAGACATAGTCAGATGCAAGCAAGGTAGCAATGAGCGGGCCGACCTGGGGAACGAGCTTCTGCGAAGTTTTCTTCTTCCTGGCAAGGAACTCCGCGCGCGCCTTCAGATAAGGAACCTTGGACTCAAAGACCATGCGGAAGTGTGACTCCACTGCAAAGTACTTCTCCGCTAAGTCCAGCCCACGTCCGCTGATGCGAGAGCCATACGCCATCTGGTTGCAGAGATAGAGGGGGTTGGAAATGCGAGGGTCGTCAGAGGACTGGCACTTAGCGACGAGGTTGTTGAAGGACTGCAAGTCCTGGAAGAAGGTGGGCTCTTCATGCGTAACGGCGCAGCTGAAGAGGATACCACGGATAATGAGAGTACTTGCAATCACACCTTCCTTGTTGAAGTTGGCAGGATGGAAGGGGCCACTGGGTGACCTGGCTGCGCGACGACCTGCGGCAAGCTCACGGAACGGCAGACGCTTGTCCTGGTCATCAAGGCACCACACCTGAACAGCGCTGAGCTGCTTGCGCTCCTGCGCAGAAGGGCCATGCTCCAGGTAAGGGAGGATGCCGTAGCAGTCTGTGACAAAGTCCAACAGACGCTGAAGCCCGGGTGCGGCATTGGGCATGGATGGGGAAGAGGTGGAGAGAGATGAAGTCGATGGAGCACGTACTGCAAGGAACTTGCGCGCAAAGTGCGCATACGCACGCGCATCTGCAGAGTTGGGGTGCGCAATGACAGGAAGTGTAAGGAGGTCGAGGTGGAATGGGTCCAAATGCGCGCGCGTAATGGTGGAGCGGCGGTGGTCGGCAGCAGGGATAAGAGAGGCCTTGGGATACCTATACACATCCCAGACACCATCCAGAAGGAGTATGTCCGTAGAGCGGAACACGGTGAGCAAGTGTTGCACAAAGGTTGCCTGCAGAAGTGAGGAGGGACCAGCAGGGAAGTCAAGCCAGATGCGCAGAGTGGACTGAATGAAGCTGAGAACCGTAGTAGTCATAGGAATGGAGCGATCAGGGCGTGGAACTGCAGTGGAGAGTGGAGGAAGAGAGGGAAGGAAGTGTGCGCGCTCCAGTGCGCGCACCCGACGGTCATGGTCGAAGAGCGCATGATAGGCATGATAAGTGAGACAAGCAAGCCAGTGCTGGGGTGGGAAAGGACACTGATCCCCGCCACAACGAGTAATCATGGACGCACAGTAGTTGATGGCAACAGAGTCCAGCCAACGCCACGCATAGTGCGACACAAGCATGTTCTCTGAGCGTAGAACAGCCTGCTTCACACGCTGAACAGAGTCAGAGCGCGCAAAGCTACCACTGCCCAACCAGCACTAGGATGTTGTTCAGTAAAGCATGAGAACATGACATAGAACAACATGACTTACCTGCTTGAGCGCCAGCGCAAAGTCAATAGAACATACCAGACTAGAGTCATCACGCTCAAAAGCGTTCAACACTGTCTGGATCCCCTGACTGTAGGCAATGCCAAGGGATCCTGAGCCTGTAGCTAAGGCTGCAGCAGCATCATGGAAGATAGCCGCCATGGCGTTGAAGTTGTCTGCAGTGAAGAGTTGAAGCACCTTTGCATATGCTAAGTTCCGCTGTCAGTAAGCATTCTGCAGTCTGAATAATGAACTTACGCTTTACAGCTTGGATGTTTGATGTCTCTGGTGCATCTTCATGCTCAGAAGACGCCCTAGTTGCGTCTGCACCTGCAGAAAAGCAAGAGTGAATTAATGGGGATTTTATCGGAATCAATGCTCACCTTCTAAGTCTGGGACTTCAAGTGCAATAGGCGCTGCAGACAACAAGTCTGACATGAGCACCAGTTGCCCATCATCCATGCCATCATCTTCATTGTCGCTTCCATCAGCATAGTGTTCTGCAACCATACATTGAGTGTGTCAACAAGCAAAGACATGCTAAAACTAACGTCTAGCAGTGCGTGCACGCAAAGTCATACCTCCCCCACGCTGAACAGGCTGAGAGGAGCTACTGCCTGCAGCAGGAGATGGCCCAGCAGTAGCCTGAGCATGCACCTTCCTCCCCACACCTCGTCCTATAACAGCACCAGCTGTAGAACATAAGTTCAATCAGTACATGGAAAATCAGTGAAAAAGCGGAATAAATCGCAAAAAAGTGCCGAAAATCACAGAAAATCAGGAGAAAATGCGTACCATCCTCTTCAAGTTCCTGATCATTTCGACCTATGAGGAGTACATTAGATTTTAGTTGAACATATGAAAATTGCAGTACTCACGACATTGTGAAGGTCTTTCACCTCCTAACTCCTCCTCCTCCTCCTCCTCTGGCTCCTTGCGCTTCTTGTCCTTCTTGTTGTTCTTGTCCTTCACTTTCTGAGGCTTGACAGAGCACTCAGCAGCATCTGTCTGCACTCTAGACTGCTCTGTAAAGAATACATCAGTCAAACAAGAGAACAGAATACAAGACGACGTACTCTTAGCACCTGCACACGTCCAAATCAGTGCTAAGTCCAGAAGATGAACAAGAAAGCACATACGTCCAGGACGGCTGATAGGAGGTTGAACTCCCAGAGACTTGCGCAGCTC
Organism: Fomitopsis serialis; assembly: GCF_022376445.1. Taxonomy (NCBI): domain Eukaryota; kingdom Fungi; phylum Basidiomycota; class Agaricomycetes; order Polyporales; family Fomitopsidaceae; genus Fomitopsis; species Fomitopsis serialis. Next base: position 203,057 of record NW_025955023.1, read on the forward strand.
AACAATATCACTCTGGTAGGTCACCCGAGGAGTCACCGCCGCATAGCGCAGTTGGTGCTCCTTCCACAACCGCCAGATCTTAGCGCGCTCAGCCATGACAGCCTCTGCACGCTCCTCCCCACCGGCTGGAGGCTCAAGGACAGCCTCAAGGCCAGTAGGTTGGAAGGTCATCACGTCGCCGCTCTCGTCGCGTGCAGAGAACGCTCTGAAGAACGACTCTGGGTCAATAGACGGGCTGATGCCCGTCTGACCAAAGGCAAAGCGCGCGAGGTCATAAAGCTTGCGAACAGTGAAATCACCCACAGACTGGCGATCACCAATGGCTAGACCATCCACAGCATAGCTGAGACGGTTGGAGTGGCAGCCACGGTCCTCATCAAAGCTGTAATATATCAGGTAAAAAAGCGCAAAAAAAGACGAAAATAATCGGACTCACTCAGGGTTGTAAAGTTCAGGCCCTACCTGGAGGCCACTATGCTCTCCGCCTGGGAGGGCTGCAAGAGCAAGCACAGACTGCCCCTTCATGATTTTCCCCATAGGGTACATCACATGGTTGAGGCGCAGAGCGTCACTCGCGATGGACTGATGCGGGTCAGAGACATACGGGCTCATGCCACCGTGATAGTGTAGCCCAGAGAACAAGACCGTGAGCAGGTCTGCCCTCTCCGTCTCGACCTCAGCAAACTTGTCTGGAAGTTTCACGAAGGCATGTATCTCAGGAAAGAGGAAGATACCAGGGTGTATGCCTTCATGAAACTTCGAGAACACAGTCATGATAGACATCGCACCTGCAGAGTCCTGATCATCTTGGTGTAGACCACCAAAGGTGCCCAGAGACTTGTTCAGGTCACCAGCTCCTGTAGGACATAGTCAGAGACTTGAAAAAAGCGGAAAAAAGCGGAAAAAGAGTGAAAAAAGCGTAAAAAAAAGCGAAAAAGGACTTGCCTTTGAGCAGCTCACTAAGTTTCTCAGGTGGAGAAATGTTCAGCTGGCTACCGCTGAAGCAGACATTGTCTGTCGTGCCCGGGCGGAAGTACCCGAGCAGCTTCGCAATGTTCTCCAGCATACCGTACAGCTCAGGCTGGATCTCACGCAAGACGTGCGTACCGAGTCCACCACCAAGCTGAAAGTACAAGTCAGTAACACACATGTATGCGCAAGATGTACTTACACGTGTGAGCTCACGGCGTATGAGAACATCCTCACCATCCTCATCAGAGAACAGTTTGCTCTCGACACAGGGCGTCAGGATACCATTCTGCCTCTGCTGCGACTGAGCAATGGCGTAGACACGACCATCTTTGCGGTGATCCTTCAAGCCCTTGTCAAGGACAAGGCGCTTGAAGGCAGTACCATTCACCCACTTGCTGTGCGCATCTCGGGTGGGAGGTGCGCGCAGCAAGTTGTCAGCATCAGCCGGCCCAATGATCCGGTCACGAACAGCTAAGTAGCCATCCACATACTCGGTGGGCATGTCCCTGCATAGGACAATCAGCATGCAGAGGAAGGATGTACTGAATTCACTCACTGCTGTGGGTAGATGTACGTGCGCAGCACATCCTGGTCTGGTGTTATGTTCGACTCGCCGTCAACGTAGACAGGCCGCGCAATGACCGAGTCACGTGCTTGAAGCGCGAACCAGCCTAAAAAGGCGTCAATGGCGCTAATCATACCTAAACAAACTCACTTACCTTCTTCCAACGCCGCCTGCTCAGTTACCTTAGGTGTGACCCAGTCGCTAGGCTTCCTCATGCCGATGGCCCTCGCACCCTCCTCGCTATTGTCCACCAGCACGAGGTAGCAACGCGGATGGGTCATATGGCGCACACCCGGGCACTCAGGGTGGTCATCATAGCGGAAAAGAGGGGGTGCAGACTCAGGGCGGTCAGGTAGGGGCTCCCAACGCTCTACCAGCCCCAAAATCACGCTGGCAGGTATGCCAAACAGATAGGCCTTGGAATAGCTGCCCATGCAGGTGTTCACAGGGCATCAGGGAATATTTTCGGGATTTACTCACTATTTTTCAACCCCATTCTCATCTCTGAACTCTCCAGGGAAACCCGGGGGCAGGCCAGGCTGGGACTGGCATGAAAAGGGGCAATCAGTGGGTATTCAGCCTGTTTAGGGCCCAAAACAGGTTAGAGATGCACTTACCATGGGTTTTCAGGTTGAATTTGGGATGGATGGCACAGGGGAGGGCTACACAGCCAGAGGTTTCGGAGGAGATGAGGGAAAACAGAGAAGTCCAACATCGCAGAGGGCAGCCGCCCACTCGAGTGAGCGTAAGCGCCCGTGTGCCGCGGCGGAGTCGTCGACAGGCCGGAATTCCGGCCTGTCGACGACTCCGGTCGCTCAAAAAGGGTTCGGACCTCGAACCCGCTACCATAAACGGACGCGTGCCTGTCCGTATATGGCTAGGCGCCCGCTCGGCATGGCGGACTCGAGCTGAGTCCGAACATGTGGCTGAGGGCGCTCGAGCGATCCTCCTCGAGCACCCTCAGCCAAGTCCATCGCGTCCAACGACGCGCATCGAACAGCCCGCAGAGAGGTGGGAGGGAGTGGGAGGGGCTAAAGGAAAGAAAGAGGTGAGTGACACATTTACTGACCTTCCACAATTACTGACAATTTCGACTTCCACTCGACGCCTGCCCACCCACTCGAGCTCCATCAACCTGTCCCGCGCCCGCTACCTATGCGTCATGCACGGTACAGGTTGCGCGAGGCTGTCCCATGCTGGGAGAGGCCTACGCGACCGGTTCCGTGCGCAGGCGCGTCGGTCTGAGCTCGCTCGGTCGACTTCCGTCCACCGAGCCACACACACACCCCAGGACCCCTTCCCGAGCTGCCAGGCCGCGCGTCATGCACGGTTCCGGTCGCGGCAGGCTCTCCCATGCTGGGAGAGTCCTACGCGACCGGATCCGTGCGCAGGCGCGTCGGTCCGAGCTTGCTGGGTGGAATTCTGTCCACCCAGGGCCCGGCCCACCTACTCGACCTCGACCCGCCCGTCCCGTGCCCGTTTGCGGTGCGGAACGGTTGCGTCGGGCTCTCCCATGCTGGGAGAGCCCAGCGCGACCGTTTCCCGTGAAACGGTCTCGGGTCTGAGCTCGCTGGGTGGACTTCTGTCCACCCAGCGCCCAGCCCCACCTACTCGACCTCGACACGCCCGTCCCGCGCCCGTTTGCGGTGCGGAACGGTTGCGTCGGGCTCTCCCATGCTGGGAGAGCCCAGCGCAACCGTTTCCCGTGAAACGGTCGTGGGTCTGAGCTCGCTGGGTGGACTTCTGTCCACCCAGGGCCCGGCTCACCCACTGCACCTCGCCCCGCCCGTCCCGCACCCGTTTGCGGTGCGGAACGGTTGCGTCGGGCTCTCCCATGCTGGGAGAGCCCAGCGCGACCGTTTCCCGTGAAACGGTCGCGGGTCTGAGCTCGCTGGGTGGACTTCTGTCCACCCAGCACCCAGCCCCACCTACTCGACCTCGACCCGCCCGTCCCGCGCCCGTTTGCGGTGCGGAACGGTTGCGTCGGGCTCTCCCATGCTGGGAGAGCCCAGCGCGACCGTTTCCCGTGAAACGGTCGCGGGTCCGAGCTCGCTGGGTGGACTTCTGTCCACCCAGGCCCGGCTCACCCACTGCACCTCGCCCCGCCCGTCCCGCACCCGTTTGCGGTGCGGAACGGTTGCGTCGGGCTCTCCCATGCTGGGAGAGCCCAGCGCAACTGTTTCCCGTGAAACGGTCGCGGGTCTGAGCTCGCTGGGTGGACTTCTGTCCACCCAGGGCCCGGCTCACCCACTGCACCTCGCCCCGCCCGTCCCGCACCCGTTTGCGGTGCGGAACGGTTGCGTCGGGCTCTCCCATGCTGGGAGAGCCCAGCGCGACCGTTTCCCGTGAAACGGTCGCGGGTCCGAGCTCGCTGGGTGGACTTCTGTCCACCCAGGGCCCAGCTGACCTCCTTGACCTCAACCCGCCCGTCCCGCGCCCGTTTGTGGTGTGGAACGGTTGTGTCGGGCTCTCCCATGCTGGGAGAGCCCAGCGCGACCGTTTCCCGCGAAACAGCCACTGGTTCAAGGCGTCTGGGTGGGCTTCTGTCCACCCAGGGTGCTCAGCACGGGTCAAGTCGTGCCAGGCCCGTCCCGCGCCCGTTTGCGGTGCCGCATGGTCATGTTGTGCTATCCCATGCTGGGAGAGCCCAGCACGACCATTTCCCGCGAAACAGCCGCGGGTTTGGTTGCTCTCAGTGGACTTCTGTCCACCCAGGGCCCAGCCCACCTCCTCAACCTCAACCCGCCCGTCCCGCGCCCGTTTGTGGTGTGGAACGGTTGTGTAGGGCTCTCCCATGCTGGGAGAGCCCAGCGCGATCGTTTCCGCCAAAGTGGTCACAGGTTCCAGGTGTATGGGTGGTCATCCGTCCACCCAGGCCCCAGCCCACCTCCTTACCTCGACCCGCCCGTCCGCGTGTGTTTGCGGTGCGGAACGGTTATGTCTGAATCAATCAAATTTTCATTTATCAAATTTTCATATTGGTCTTGTGCTGGCCTCAATTGTACTAATCAAAAATGACTGTACTGGACTAAAAGTAAGTATTGAGTAATTCATTGTAGACTTGCTTATGAATATACTGTACAGTATGCTTGACTGTATATGTCTATATTGTCTGACATCTCCGCATAGTGCAACTTATCATGTATCCTTATCAGCTAGCTACATGATGAGTCATAGTAAAGAGCACGTGTCACATGTGCCCTGATGCCAAGCCTCTTTTCTTGTCACATATAGTGGGCATTGGCGATTGCAATTCCTCATTCCCAACCCCCATGTTTGTCTTATTCCTCTCCATCTTTCTTCTGGAATGCTGGCCCTTGCAACAGTCCCAGCCTAGACAGACTATTTGCATGTTGCCATGGGCATGCAGGTAGCCTTGCTAGGCTGGTTGACACAATGTATGTATGTATTTGAGTATAATACATTGACCTACTCTGATATAGGTTGCTGTTGTATTGGGCTCTGGGGGCTTTACTTTGATTCTGGGGGCTTTCCAGTGACTACGGTTGCTACAAACAAGCATATGCCATTTGGGTGTTTGGGAGCCTCCTCGCTGATATTGGTTGGCGTGCGCTGTCACTTGTTTACAGTGTTGTTGGGTTCTGGGGGCATCATTGTGACTCTGTCATAACAAACAAGCATATGTCATTTGGGCATAAGAGGGCCTCCGCACTGACACTTGGTTGGTGTGCGCCATCTCTTGTTTGTATGGGTACTTTGGATCTGACGGTCATGCTACACACATGTCCATATTGTAGATGCATAAGATCTGGTACGTTCTCAATCTGTATGCAATACTGCACTGATATTTGTTTCCAGTACAGGGCCAATGTTGAACCTGGGTGACGTGGCATATTGCAGGCAGTAAACATGTGGTATGGGTGAGTGGTACATTCCATATATGCAGTATGTCATACTAATGGTTGTCAGCTTCTGCATCTGTGTGTAGTATGGCACAACACTGGATCATTCACTCAAGGTACGTATATCATATAGTCTCATGATATGAATTGAACTTACGGAACACATAGACAGAACTACATAGTCATTCTTTGTTTCTTTGTTTTATGTACAGTTTTCCCACTTCCTCTCATCCATGGCTGTATGAAGACGTGGCCAGTCTTTATGCATTCATGGCTGATCTCGCTTATTTGGTTTATTTGCACTGGTGTACAATCTGTGGACTCTGTCTGTGTGACGTGTAATGAATGATCTGAAACTCGGACCATGTCGGAAGCATGAGAAGATCACGTGATTGAAATGATGCATCTTATCTGCAGCACATATCATGTGCGTGGCTTATCTGCAGCTCATACCATGTGCATGGACACGTGTATCAGACCTTGGCATCAGAAGCTGATCTCTTCAGGTGATGAAACAACGGGCATAAGGATGGGTGTGTTCCCCCAAGAGATTCTGTCCTTTCCCCTTTCATCCCATCAACTGCCTAAGCCCTACGTTGTCTTGTGAGTATATTGACATTTTTGTGTCCCTTGGACTATGCTGATTATGATTGAGTACTATCATAGCAATGGCCCGTACAAAGCAAAATGCAAAGCGCAGTGTGGGGTTGTCCCACATGGAGTACCGCAACAACCTCTCTGTGGCGGGAATTCATGCCTTGGCACAAGACGACCTCATTGAAGACGAGCAGCCAGATGAGGTGACGGACCAGTCTGACAATGATGACATGTCGTTTGATGATGAGCCGGATGATTTTGAATCCATGGTGATGTGTCTGTTCCTTCAGTGCGTACGCACAGACTGATTATCCTGTGACACTAGTACTGTGTCATTTGCCACAATGGCGGTGGCCTCATCAACTGCGACATTTGTCACCGTGACGTCTGCACAGACTGTCTTGGAAACATTGACATCGCCACCGTGCAGGAAGACTGGCATTTCCTGTGTCCTTCTTGTCATGTGATGACCCTTGGCAACTCCGATAAATACCATGTACGTAACATTTGATGTGTCCCATTCAAGTCTAAGCATTGTGTAGGCCTTTCACAGCCATAACGGGTCTCGGAATGTACACTCCGAGCCATCCCGTGTGACGGGAACCATGGTGGCTCCTCAGCACGCATTCTGCTCCACTGCTCCAGTGGTGATCTTATCGTTTCGTCTGAAATCACTCACCAAGGAAGCCAGTATACCCGATCTGTTCCATATGAACCTCAACAGCTACTTCTGGAATACAAAGGGGAACCTTCAGTACTTCGACATCCCATTCAACTTCGAGACGGACAGAGACGCAGCAATTCACAGCAGAAAGATGGAGAAGTTGTGTGCGGGTATCATGACGTATGTAGTTCTATCTACTCAGGACCACATTATGACGTGTTGTCTGCAGCATACCAAATGTCCGCGTTGTGACGTTCATCTATACGCACAGCAATGTGCAAGTTGGAGATCTGTATCATGCAGTAACGCAGCGTCATCAATAGAGGATGTACGTCATGTGTTGTCTGAACACATACTTATCTAATCATTGTGTAGTGGTTCACCATCGTCCTCACGGAGCACTTCAAGAAGCTCTGCCATGTTATACGCCTCCACTACATGTTCATCCTTGCCTGTGGTGCCATCGTCAACAAGAAGGAGTCCCTCGAGGCGCTCAGGGAACAGCTGTTCCTGTACAAGGTCCCCTTCACGTTGGGGTTCACGACTGCCACTCTGAATGCGCACCTCTGCTCTGATTTTGTGGGCCACTTTGCAACCCGCGTCATCATCGAGCTAGCTGTCCCAAAGCCGTCCACGATGTCGAAGATGCTAGGCATGTCCTTCACCCTTCGTCGTCACAGCAGCATTGTCGTGTTCCGCTATGAAAGCTTGATGGGCGATAGACGTGTGGATGTCGAGAAGTACGTCTGGCACCATCCCAAACTTGCGCCTGCTGGCCATCCACTCCCGTACCAGTGCCCTATCTGCAAAGCTCTGTGCTGTTTGGAGGGCAGGACGGGTCGTAACCATAACAAGACACATATCGCAGGCTACCAGTGCATCAACAATACGTGCACCTATCGGTGCCTCTGGGAGGTCTCATATGACCCAACGAAGCTGGATAAGGAGCATGGGAAGTGGTTCCGGGAATTGCATGAAGGTGAAGAGATGGCTGATGATGACGATGAGGACGAGGAGGAGGTGTACTACCGGTTGTAGGTGCTGTGGCACTAGGACTCAACTCCTTGTTGTTCTGTGGATTCAACTCCACACATCTGATGTAATGTGATCTTGCCAACTATATGTAATGACCAGCAATGATGGATTGACAACTATCGTATGACTTAAGACCCATTGTCCTCATCAATCCGCATGCGCTTCACTTCATCCCGTGTCTCCTCGACATCACTGTCATCATCATCATACCCAACAACTCGCTTGACCTTGCGGGTGGGAGATGTCTTCTGCAATGCCAGTTGAATACGTTCTTGATTCAATTCCTGTGGGTCATTGTTTTTATGTGCCCTTCAATACCACAATGTACATGACTCACGTTCTCAATGCTGCGGTCAAGTACACAAATAGAACGAAGCTTGCATATCAATTTGTACTTGTCTTTGCCCCGCGGTACAGCCACAAAGGATGACTGCACTTCAACCATCTGCCCAACACTGACTGAGGTAGGATGTGACGTCTTGAAGTGGTATTTGCTATGGGTATATGTGAGTTTATTGCACAGACATATATATAACTGCACTCACGCCTGACGGTTGACATCCTGTACACGTTCATAGTATTGGACAACATTGTCAGAGGTGAATACCTCATCCGTCATGTGTGAACGCAGTATATGGCGAGGGTCATAGTCATGAGGAATATCCATGATGCTCGCAGAGGAAGCACTGCTGCGCGGAGTGAGGTATCTGTTGTGAAAGTCCAGGACAATGTGGCCTTGTTCACGTTTGACATCCCAGCCTTGCAGACATCCCTTGCCCAGCCTGCTTTCAAAGAGCTGATGTATGTTCATCATGGCAACTGCACTTTGATCAAATTGTGCACTGCCAAGCCCTCCAATGCGGACATATTGCTCAGTGTGAACAAGCTTGGTCCGAGCAATCCTAGAGACTATTTGTCAGGTAGGGTGTTAATCTGACATGTTATATGGTACATACTCATTGTCACGCATTATAGGTGGCAGTTTTGCCTTCAACATATACCCCTGTACATTGAGTACAACTTCTTCATGTGTGCTGTCTTCTTTCTCTGTGTAAATCAGCAGCTTCTCCTTGGCAACACTGTTGTCAAGCAGTGTAGTTGATGCGTGGACATGATCTGCCTATACTGTATGTCAGTTACAGCTGTTAAATCTTTTGTCTATTGTTCTACCTTCACCATTGAGGTCATCTGTATGGATGATTTCTTTCCGTTCATTGCCCGCATCAGTTCATCCTGGAGGCTTTGTCCTGATGACACAAATGTCTACATTGGTAAGTCACTGCTTGATATCATGTACTCACTGTACTTATCACTTGCACCATAGAGCTTGACAAGAGCCATTATAGATGTCCACAGCAACAATCTGGTGATGTTCTGGGAACAGACATAGTAAGCTCACATTGCATTAAATCACACCATAATTTGTTCATGATTGCACAGTTCCACGGCTGTGCTTCCATATCAACATGAGGCACTGAAACATATCATGCTTCTTTGATTGGAAAATATTGTGATTGAGTGGTCCTTCAGTCATCTCAAGTTTCTTGTGTTACTTGCTGCTGTCGTGATGTGCTCATTAATACTTGTGCTAGATACAATGCAGTTATTCATGGATAGTACAAGGGTTTGAGGAGAAGATCATAGAACTGAGCAGCTCTCATGAGACATATCCCATTTTCACATGCTGCGGTGATGCCAAGCATCTGATTGATGGATCAAAAGCTGATTAATCATATGATAAGGTGGATGGATCCTGCATATATAGGCAGACAATCTGCACCTTGATTCCCGTGCATCCCAATTGCTCTCTGAAACATCTCACACCCTTGCCTTGCAATGTCTGCGTACGTTACTGCACTATTATTGGTATTGGTATTGTTTTATGATGGCTATTGCAGCCGTACTAGATCCCAGGCTGCAAAGGCCACTAAGGCCACCAAGGCTTCTGGACCTGCGGTCAAGACAAAGTCTTCTGTAATGGAGACTAAGAAGCAGCCTGTAGTTGCCAAGCGGTGCGTTAAATTGGTATACTGTTGCTGTTCTAATCTAATCTAATTCTAGTTCTACTGCTAAGCATGCTCTTCCCCCTGCGACTGCTACATCAGATGATGAGCAGACGAGTGGTACAGAGTCTGATCAGCCCATGTATGTCAATGCAGTATGCAGTATAATAATGTTAAACTAATATTGGATATCACTAGACAATCCAAGCTTGTGGGCTCTGGAAAGAAGTACGTATATTATGTGTATATTATGAAGATCACTTATTCAAATTGCTTACAGAGCTCAGGCTGCTAAGAAGGCTGTGTCTCTGATTGATGATGAGGCTGCTGGTAGTGATGATCAGGAGAGTGATGCTGAGGAGGGTGATGTCACCAATGATAGTGAGGAGGAGAGTGTTGAGGCTGTTGAGGACATAGAGCCTGAGGAGGATACGGATGATGAGGTAGTGGTTGTTGAGTGAGTCTTATGCATGGTTCATGAGTCATTGAATGTACTAAGTCATTACCAGGGTTCCTAAATCAGCTAAGAAGCCCCGTGGAAAGCTCACAAGGAAACCATCTGTGTTGTAAGGCATTTTTGTTATTAATATGCTTTCATAGTCCTTACCATGCATTATGCAGGGAACTGTCTCAGTCCAGGTACCTTGTGTTGGCTGTGAATATTGTCTGCGTGGACTGACATTGTTGTCAAGCCCTGACTGGGACAATGACCTGATTGGCTTAACTCCACAGAGCCCTGTCAAGCGGTTTGTGCAGTCACACAGTCTACATATTCATTGCTGATGTCACTACAGACGCAACCCTTCTGGGCCACCAGAGACCCCAGCCACTCCATCCCCTAAGTTTGTTGTTTCAAGTAGTGTTGTGTATATGTTGTGCTGACACATTAATATGCAGCAAGGGCAGGTCTCACAAGAAGCGGTAAATACCTGGAAATATTGTGCAGTGTCATATGTACTAAGTGTGGGTTAAGTGATGAGCATCCAAGCCCAGGTGATGATGACAGTCTGACGTATGTGAATTATTTCTCTGGTCATTCATTTGCTGATTCAATCATACCATGATTAGTGCCTCCCCTACGAAAAAGTCTCGAGGGACAGTGTGGGTATATATATATTTATGTATGCATACTACTGACACTGTAATTTTAGTGCCAAGGGCAAGGGCAAGGCAAAGCAGGATGCCATCATTTCTGATGCTGAGGAGAATGTGTTCCTTGACAGGAAATCCAGCAGCAGGTATGTACAGTAGCTCTTATGAACCTGCACCTTAGTACTGAGATACTCTATACAGTAGTGACGTGTACATCGGGAAGCAGAGGTAAAGAAAATCATACAAATTTTATAAGATGTTTGTTGAATTGCTTTATACAGACTTGAACCAGTTGTAGAAGTACCTGAGGTGAAGAGCTCATTGAAGAAGAAGAAGGGCAAGGATGTTGTGTAGGTTCCATTCATATATTGCATCCAGATACTTACTAATAAGTACACAGTAACAAACATGATGTTTCACCCATCGCGGGTGCTGTGTAAGGTCTCTTATCATTACCTATAATCAACATATTAATGGTCCACAAGTTATGCAAGTCCAGAGTACAAGCGTCAGCCACCCGAGGGCAACAAGTTAGTGTCTATGTTTGCATTACTGAGATTTTGTATTAATGTCAGTTTTACTGGTAACATAGGCACTGTCTGCAACTGGACAGAAGCAAGATCAACGGTTGGCTCAAGGACACATACAAGAACATGTGGCCCCTGAAGTGAGTCTATCACCAATCTAGTCATATGTTAAACTGATCCAATGTGATCAGGAAATATGATGTTCCCAACCATCCAAGCATCAGGGCAGATGATCTTGTTGCATCATTTACGGAGCAGGGCATTCAGTTCCAGACTGCGTGAGTAACTAGTGCAAGTTCATATATTTGGCTTTACTGATAATATACAGTGCCCTCAAGAAGACCCTCACCTTCTCATTCAGGATGATGTGGCTTGTGAACCCTGCCCGTGCATGTCCAGACAACTTTGGAGCCATGGGGACGGGGTACTACCGGCCAGTCGTCACCTTTGAAGATCATGCTGTCATCAATGTCACGTTTGGGGTGGTTGAGCACAGTCATTTGATCACTGCAGGTGAATTCAAGACTGGTGTTGGCATGCGGACTAGCAAGTCCATTGCTATCATACCCCTTGATGTGGAGTTTGACCTTGCTTGGGCATTCTGGTGTGAGGTACTGGGACAGCCTGAGCTGTCCTCACCGGCTGTTAGCAACAACTACGTCAACTTTGGCACTACTCTGGAGCAGGTGGACAAACGTGGTATGTATGTGACAACCCAGAATATAATATCTGCTCATATCCTGTATAGATGCATTTACTTCCAGTCGTGGCAAGGTCAACCTCGACAAGTACATCAACAGCCCTGCCAAGCATACAGCCTCCACATCAACAACCCCCTCACGCACTCCTCGTAAACCCCAGTCTGCACTCACCCGTAGCCGTCCCCAAATAATCAATGATACCCTGGGTGAGCGTGTAGCCCTGAGCCCCCGTCAAGAGAGTAAGTACAATACATCTTCCATATCAATCATAATTAACAACCTTTATTTCTGTAGTACCTGTGTGGGATGCACAGAGTTCTTTGATGCAAATGCTACTGCAGCATTTGACATTGAGGCTGTTGAACAGTTGTGCCCCGCACATTCAACGAGCCTAGCAAGCACTCCATTGTGGCTGTATTCCATACAGTGTCTACGTATACCACAGCTTCCACACCTCATCCAAGTCTCTCCTTAAATGTTGTGGGTGCAGCTGTTCTGGTGGCCAACGATCTTGACTGAGGGGTGGATTTTGGGTGGACTCTATGTTACTGCATGTCTTTGCTGATGTTATGACCATATGATGTATGCCCATGATGTATGTTATGATTTTATGACAGTTATGTTCCATGCATGATCACTGCGTGAATATAGTGGAAGAATAAGCTCAGCTATCCCAATCACTTTACCTTTTAGTTATCACATGTGAACACAGTCACGTGCTGAGAATTTCAGCACATCACATGTTTGCATTCTACATTGTTTGAGCGCCTACTGTTCTTCTTTCTGCTGTCATGTATCTCCCAAACTCCAAGTCCATGCTGCTGTTCACAGTTGTACTGTTGCATGTGTATGTGCAGGCACTGTTTATTGCTGCTAGTGTACTGCCTATACACACAAGCACATCACTTCTATTGCCACAGAATGGTTGCTTGGCAATGAACAACCAGTGCACACAATCGGTGTACACTGCATACACTCCACATGTGCTAGCAGACACATTTCCCAAATCTTCTGCACCCATTATGGGTATGGCTCAGGAAAGCACCATCACAAAAACGCTTCCAAATTGGCCCACATCAGAATATATTCCCAATAAAAAACCAGCATTGCCTTCCCAACGTCATGAAAATTTTCAACCCACCGTGTTTCAGTATATGCTTATTCCACACATCAATTTGTATACCATTATCAAGAAAATCAAGTTGCACTTGGGCCAATATAGCATGTACCGACATGACTTCCATACAGCACTACTAGGTCTCTTACAGGGCAGAAAAATGGATCCTGTGAAGTTGAAATTTTCATTCTTTTCGAGTGCTAGACAAAAAAGTTCAAGTTCAGTGAAGAAATCATCTGTGGCCCTCCTGGGAGGTGGACAGTCACGCTATAATGCTGGGGAACTATGGCTATGGTCTCAACTGAACCCCCACATAAGTTCACACATTCAGCCATTACAAAATAGCTACCTACCGAATGATCAGTTTGCATTCACTGCATATTGTAAGCCTGATGAAACAGATGGCTACTTCAAGGAAACACAAAATTTGGTGGCTGCAAACATTCCACTACAGGAACTGCTTACTCTCCCTAAAAAGTATCTGTTGGCTATAGCCAAAGCACATTATATCAACTGCACCAATAAGTCCTCAGTAGCTGCTATACGTTCAGCAGTCAAATCCCATGTCTGCAATATCCTGTGGCAGTATGCTAAGTCTAATGCAGCATTGGAAAGGGCACATCAAATCTACTGCAAGAGTGCAACGTTTCAGGAATGCCATGGATACCAGTGCAGTAAACACAGCAAAAACTCCTTTTCCCCCATTGCCATTGAGTCAAACTACACAGAAACAGATCATAACTGACTTTTCCACTGAGATACAGCCAGCCCATCATCATGAACTGGGTTGTGCTGTCTGTGGACTGCTGTATCCTCTTTCAAAACTTCTTCCTCTTGACTCTGTGACAAACAGTCTTCATCTGTTGGATGCTGCAGGTCAAGGATAACAAGGAAAGAGCGGACAAGTGACAGTGACTCTGTGGAAGAAGTGTCTGGACCAGTTCTAGTGCCCAGTGCTAGACATGTGTGCCATACATGCCAATCTGCATTAAAGGAAAATGAGGTCCCAAATCATGCACTTGCAAATGGGCTCTGGATTGGAGAGATTCCAAAGCAGCTACAAAATCTGACTTGGGCAGAGCATCTTCTCATAGCACGTGTGAATCACAACCGTTGTGTAGTTCGTGTCAAAGGCTCACTGCAGAGCAAGATGATTGCCAATGCAGTCTGCCATACTATTCCTATGCCCAAGGTGTATGACGCATTGCCTCCCAGTCCCAGTGAGCTGGATGAAGTGCTGGCGTACATATACATTGGTCCCACCCGCCCAGTTGCTAAGGATCACCAACGTACACCCTTGCTAGTCCGCAGACAAAAAGTAGCTGCAGCATTGGAGTGGCTGAAACTGAACCACATAGACTATGCAGACTTAGACATATCCTACCGCAACCTGAGATGTATTCTGAAGACACTCCTCCAGTGATACCGACTATCACATAGGCACAGGCAACAAGGATCCTGAGACCCAAGCTGCCAATGAATCTGAGGAGAATGATGGCACTACAGAGGGTCCATGTCCATTTGTAGTGCATGGGCTTATTGGTGAACAGCTCACAAATATGAGCACAGATGCATTACGGGCCTATGCACTGCAGCATTTTAAATCACAGAAAAAGGCAGCTCTTGGTATTGGGCAATCAGAACAGCCAGAGTCCCTATTCTCAAACCCACAGCTGTACCCACAGATGTTTCCTTGGCTATTTCCATATGGTCTTGGGGGTCCAGGAAACACAAGAGGGTTCAAGAACATATCAGAGCCTGAGAGAAAACGACAACTGTTGATGTACCATGACAAGCGGTTCCAGACTGAGGCCTACTTTCCACTGGTTGCATTCAATCATGAACAGATCAAAAGCAGTGCAACTGGTGGATTTCTGCTTGCAGAGCAGCAGAAGTTTGCAGATGTAGCCAATAGGATCTTGTCTATAGATGAGAATGTCCTGGATGATTTGACTCAGAAACTCAAAGAACGTGGACACTACAAGCCAGAGACACAGGCAGAGAAGGACTGCTATCAGCTCATACAAGATGTTGATCATGTTGCATATAAAGTCCCTGGATCTCTGACAAGCAGGAAACACATGCGCAATGAGATATGGGCCCTCACATCCTATCTCGGAGCTCCATCATGGTTCATAACATTTGCACCTGCAGATGTGAAGCATCCATTGTGCCTGTACTTTGCAGACACAAATGAGACATACAAGCCTGACATCCTTGATAATGATGCACGTACAAGATTGATTGCAGCTAACCCTGTCGCAGGAGCTAGATTTTTCAATGTAGTTGTTGAGCTATTCATAAAGCATGTTCTAGGTGTTGGCTCTAATCATCCTGGCTTGTATGGTGACACAGCTGGATACTACGGAACAGTTGAGCAGCAGGGACGGATGACTCTGCACCTGCACCTCATGCTATGGATCACAAATGCATTGACTCCACAGGAAATACGTGAGCGTATCATGGACCCCACATCTGACTTTCAACAGAAAATGGTTGAGTATCTAGAAAGTGTCCACCAAGCAGAGTTCATGGGTGCAAACATGGCCGATGTGTATGACCAGTTGCTCAGTGATCAGCAGCAGGATAAATACATTGATCCTACCCTGACACTGCCAGACCCACCGCCTAATCAGATGCATACATGTGACAACAAGCACTTTGATGATTGTCAAGGCTGTTCTACAGATCATGGTGGTGGGCCAAGTTCTACAAGACTGTGAATGACCTGGTATACAAGTCCAACCGTCATAGCTGCTCCACAGGGGAAAGTGGTTGCAAATATGACAAGCGGACAAATAAGATCATGAAAGTCTGTAAGCGGAGATTCCCCAGGACAACAAGGCCATGCACAGTTGTTGATCCAGACACAGGTGCACTGCTCATGAAGCAAGGGGAAGCAAGGCTCAACACTTTCACTCCTGCCCTTACTTACCTCCTGAGATGCAACACAGATGTCACAAGCTTACTGTCTGGCACGGCAATCAAGGCAATCACTGCATATGTTACAGATTACATCACAAAGACTCCTTTGAAGACACATATGATGTTCTCAGCTGTGAAGACAGTATTCAGCAGAAATCCTGATCTCAAAGCAGGTGAAGATGGCAACCGCAAGGTGTGTGCACGGAAGCTGATCACTAAAATTGTCAATGCTCTCACTGCCAGTGCAGAAACAGGTGCACCAATGGCTTGCATGTACCTCCTTAATCAGCCAGACCATTACACCAGCCATACATTCCGCCCCTTCTACTGGAGGAGCTACATGTATGAGGTCCTCAAGGCCTGGCCGACTGAGGAGCCAGTGTACACTCCAAATGAGAAACCAGCCAAAGTAGTCATAGGCAAGAGCCATGATAAGTTTGTAGGCATTACACAACAAATGGACTACATGTACAGGCCAACTAAATATGCCCAAGTGTGTCTGTACGACTGGATCAGACTGAGTGACAAACAAACCATGGGACGTGCCATGAAACGTGCTACTCAGAAGCTCAAGCCAGTACATGAGAAATTGCTAAATTGGAGAACAATGAGGACAAGAGCAAACGAGATATAAAGCCATTGCCTAGTCGCAGAGGTGGTGGCCAGGATAAATGGAAGGAAGAGTCTGATGATGATGACCCATTGTTGCTCACAAAGGAGACAGCACAGAAGGCTAGAGAGGATGAGCAAATGGATGCTATCACAAATTACCATGAGCCCACACACTTCCAGCCCACTCATCCTCAGTATGAAACACACATGGCTGTCATGCTACCAGATCATTGTGCTCGGGTGCCCAACTTTGTTGGAGGCACATTGCCACGTCAAGACAAGGGTAATAGAGAGGAATATTGCATGACCATGCTCATGCTCTTCAAGCCTTGGCATAAAGGCTCAGACCTTAAGGATACTTCTCAGACATGGGATGATGCATTTGCTAGCCATAATTCACAGAACGGCAGCAAGAGGTCATGAAGTTCTTCCACATAAAGTATGAGTGCAATGATAGTCGAGATGACTTTTCCAAGCACAGACAGGACAAAGGAGAACATGGAGGCCTGGGCTTTGAGGAAGAAGAAGAAGTTGACAATGATGATTACATTGATGTTGTGCAGAGCAGTGTAACAGGTGATGATGGGGCAATTGACTATGATCCAGAATGGGATGTTCTCGGGAGAAGTCCCTGACTCGTATTGCACAGATGCAACAGGCAGAGAACATTGCTCATGCTAGTGGCTGGCTTGATGACTCCAAAGACAAGCATCACTCTCACCAATGGACCGGTTCCAGCCCGTGAGCACCATGACAGGACCAGAGTGGAAAAGTGTTCTCAGCCAGAAGCGGGAAGATATTCTCCATCAGCGAGAGGAGCAGGCAGCAAGCAAGCCCAGAGATGAACCTGGTAGCCACAACAATGGCAATGACAAACCTGCAGACTATGTGGATAATGTGAAGGCGGTAGACTACAACTATATGTCGTCAAATTCAGAGCAGCAGATGATAAGCTTCAGTCACTTATTGATGGCATAGTGAAAAGCTTCACATTGAATGAGGAGCAAGAAAGGGCTTTTCGTGTAATTGCTAACCATGCAACTCAGCCTCCTGCAGAGAAGCTGAAGATGTATCTTGGAGGAATGGCTGGAACGGGAAATCTCAGGTCATCAAGGCTTTGATCAGGTTCTTCCAAGATCGCAATGAAGGCTATCGCTTTGCATGCATGGCTCCCACTGGCTCTGCAGCATCCCTCATCTCTGGATCTACATACCACTCCATGCTGGGATTCTCCAAATATGGTGATGCTAATAATGGGACTCTGCGGAATGTCCGTGACAGACTGAAGGATGTGGACTACATATTTCTGGATGAGATTTCCATGGTTGACTGCAACCATTTCTATGATATTTCTGCACGTCTATGCCGCATATATAGCAACACTGGTGAGCCATTTGGTGGCAAAAATATGATCTTTGCTGGTGATTTTGCACAGCTTGAGCCACCAGGAACGGGGTACTCTCTGTTCTCAGCAAAGGTCAACAGTGTCAGACACTCTACGTCAAGTTGGAGACAACAGGAGGCGTCCCTTGGGAAGGCAATTTGGCATCAAGTTACTACAGTTGTGATTCTCCGACAAAATATGAGACAGAAGTCTCAGAGTGCTGAAGATGCAAAATTCAGAAAACTGCTGGACAACTTACGCTACAAAGCTTGCACAATGGCAGATGTGAATTTTCTGCGAGGCCGTATAGCTGGCCGGGGCAAAGGCAAACCAAAGCTTAGTGATCCCAACTTCCGGAATGTGTCTATCATACTGTCATACAATTCCCACAGAGACCGAATCAATGAGCTTGGTGTGCGAGGTTTGCAAAGGACACAGGCCAGACTCTGGAATCCTTTTACTCTCTAGACCATTATGGGAGTCCTGAGGAGAGTAAAAAAACACGCAAAATGAAGAAAAATGCGGATGTCAGGCGCAAGGTGGACAAGATCCATCCTCATCTGCAAAATCAACTCTGGGCATTGCCAAATAAAAATTCCAATAATCACCCAGGGATAATATCCCTCTGTGTAGGACTTCCTGTCATGATTAAAGCCAATGAAGCCACGGAGTGCAATGTCACCAATGGAGCAGAGGCAGTAGTTGTAGGATGGGAATCCAAGCCACTCACAGGAGACAAGAGAATGCTGGATGTGGTATTTGTGAAGCTTACTGCTGCTCCCACTCCTGTCAAACTTGATGGTTTACCTGAGAATGTAGTCCCAATTGCTGCTCAGACAATAAAGATTCCCTGCTTGATGCCCAATGACCGCACACTGACTATCCACAGAACTCAAGTGGCTCTCATACCCAACTTTGCCATGACTGATTTCAATTCCCAAGGCCGTACCAGGCCATACAATGTGGTGGACCTCCAGAACTGCAAAAATCACCAATCTGTGTACACGTGTCTGTCCAGGGGTTCAAGCTATCAGGGGACCATTATTGTCCAGGGCTTTGACAACTCTAAATTCATGGGCGGTGTCACTGGCTGGCTCAGACAGGAATTCAGAGAGCTGGAGCTGCTAGATGAGATCACAAAATTGAGATATGAAGGAACATTGTCTCCAACAGTACAAGGGGTCACCCGTGTAGCCCTCATCCATGCTTACAGGAACACAAAGGGTGCTAAACACATGCCCAAGACCATGCACACTGCACTGAGATGGTCTGAGAAGCAGCCCTTTGACATTGAGGCTCCATACAAGGAAGCTGAGTGGGATATAGTAGAGCATCCAAAGAAGAAGAATGCAAAACAAGGAAGCACAGATGAGCTTGCTGAGCAAGCAGCAAGTGAAGATACACAACAGATCTCCCAACAGGATTTGCAGGCAGCCAAGTATATTCCTGCCAAAGGGCTGTACAGCTTGCAACTGTGAGTACAGACACTGGTGGTAACATGCGCAAGAGGCCCCTGGGACAAGGGACACATAAAGATAGTAATGACAGGCCAGCAAAGAGAGCACGACCACTGGCAAATAATAGCAATATGCCACTCTGTTTTGACTGGAATGAAGAGACATATAGCTGTGCATTTGACAGTCTGCTGGGCATTTTGCATTGTGTTTACCAAGAACAGAACATGTACTGGCAGCAGCATATAGCTCATCAAAACAAATATCTCTCAGCTTTCACAGACATGTTGCAGCAGGTCCACCAAAACAAAACCAACCTCAACAGTGTCCGGGACAGAATGCATGAGATGCTGCACAATGATGATCCAAACTCATTCCCCATGGTAGCTCCTGCAGGGTCTGATCTGTATGCTCTGTGCAAGCAGATGCTTTCTCATGATATGGACTACTGCAATGAGACAGACCGATGCTCCTCATGCCATGTCTCCCAACATGTGACCACTTCTTCAACCAAGCTATGGACATTGGATGCTGCATTGTGGGATTCCAGGATTGCGCGGGGGCGCCATGTGACAACACGGACAACTTCTCATTGGGTCAAAGCCACCCAGAAGCACAAACTTGGAACTAGATGCCGCTTTTGTAATGCAACTATGATCCATGAAGAAGTTCTTACAACAGCACCCAACTTTATTGCATTTAATGTATACAGGGCAGATTGCACTAGGCTAGAGAAAAAGGTGGACATTAACACTGCCTTAGGTAACACCTCTTACCGACTGTGTGGGGTGATTTACTTTGGTGGATTCCACTTCACAGCAAGGATAATATCAACAAATGGTCATATCTGGTTCAATGATGGCAAAGAGACAGGACAGAATTGCACTGATGAAGGTATCCTGACTGCAAGTGGTGGCTTGCAACTGTGCAGTGCAGGGAACAGACATATGACAATAGGTCTATATGTCAAGGTTGCCTAACTTGTAAAAAAGTGCTACAGTACCGAAGGGATCGTACTGCCAGTCATGGCCCTCTCCCCAGCAAGTGATAAACGGGAGTCTTGTGACCATGCCGTTCCACCACTCGCACATTGCGATCTCTCCTTCCAGGGCCACTGGAAATTCTGTAGAATCAACTGCTGGCATGAGAATGTTGCGGAGTGTATCCACAGGATAGGTGGATTTCAATGATGGGAGGGCATACAGGGAACTTGAAGAAGGTGCATCCGCTAGTGGTGGCGACAACAGTGCTTGTGGCGGGGACAATGGTACTCGTGGCGGGGACAACAGTACTCGTGGCGGGGACAACAGTGCTGGCATGGGGGACAAAGGTGCTGGTGCTGGAGGCGGCGTCCGAGTAGGTATAGTTGATGGCTGAGTGGCCTGAGTCGAGGTGGTTGGCTCGGACGTGCTCTGGACCACCTCTTGTCGTTGAAGATCATGCCAGTGTACAATCCCTCGGCCTCTGGAACGGAGTGTTTGAAGACTTTTTGGGGCCGTGTCCATGCAGGTGAGGGATCCATCATCCACCTGCAGGGGCTCAATCGTGATCAAATGATTCTGTTGACGGCCTGTACAGGACTAAGTACTCACTGCGGCAATGTGCTGAGCGAACTCCACTGCGAACTGCGCAACAATCTCGCAGGTAAGTTTGCTCCAATCTTTAGGGAGACCATCTGGTATTTGATTCTGGGCATGCTCTTTCCGATAGTCCGTGGCATGATTCATAGAGACACGGCGCATCACCCAGGCTAACCGCCAGTTGGTCGCAAAGCTGAGAGTCAGCTCAGCATTCAGGGGATGATTTGTCTCCCGGCGATGAATCGCCTTGTCAGCTAGCTTTGACCACCCATTCTGACCCCGGATGAAAATCTGGGAGCCCTGGCGCGAGCTCTGGATCCATAGGTCACCGGGACTCCCCACAGTCTCCAGCGGCAAAGCGTCTCCTGCCAGCAAGAACTGGATTTGAATATAGTTCTGTCTGTTGATATCCATGAAGCGTGATTTCTCTGCACCGGCGGCACATGTTGAGATGTTCGGCGTGAAGGCCTCTAGATACACGGAGGCGCCCCGCTCTAGCTCCAGAGCGCGAAGGTGGCCCTGCTGCTCTGCATCTGTTTACAGGGGGCATTATTAGTTGTGAGAGCTACCCACCCAAACATACGCACCGAGAATTGGGGGAGGGCCAGGCAAGACAATCATGATTTAAGTACTACTGCAGTAGGATGCGTCGAGACGGGCGTCCAATCTGTGGCTCAGATGAACGTGACATGATTGTCTCATGACTGTGACATGTTGTCACAGTGATACCTCTGTGAGCCTCAAATTCTTGCAGCTCAATTGGACAAGTGCACGGCCTCACCTATCCTTCTTCACTCATCTATCCTATTTCTCGTCCGTCACTCACTTGTCGCTCAGGCGATGTCGATTACGCCGTGCTGACGAGATCTGGATGATCACCCGAGCTCTACCTGGTCTGGAAGTGCTCTGTCTCCGCTTAATCGCAGTCGAGTCTGTAGCCCTGGATAGTACATCGCCACCTCGCTCCCCTATTGCTGTCAACCAGAAGCTCCCGTGAAATACACCTCCGGGACTGCGCTGGTTGTGAATGTCCCCTGGGGATGTGTGACTGGCAGCACCTCACTCCGAGTCTGCTCGACGTTCCCCCGTTGTACTTGACTGTGGACACCATCTCCCTCTGGTATACTGGTTTCCTCTCTGCTTCGGAGTTCCAGTCATTCGACGTCTATGCGTTCCAGGCCCTTCGGAACATGCGTATAGACGGTGAGCTGCTGCCGGAAGACTTGGAGTCTCCGACTACCCCAGCTGACATGGTCGCGCTGGCCACAGGCGTGAATGCTGGTAATTCATGGGCATCCGTCCGTCCGCCTGTCACAAGTATCCTCAGCCTTTGCTTTTGTGTAATTTGAGCTGTTTGCACAGCAGTGTTGCAAGCTTGAAAAGCTGCACATTGATCTTCTGGAACCGCCCTCATCTGCAATGAGTCAGACCATCAGCCAAATTCTACGAGTATCCGGGCCGGCATTGGGGGAGTTGGAATGGAATCACCCCGGTTGGATTGGTGCTTTCCTTCCGCATGTGAGTGGCTGTGCGCATACCAGTCGCGTCGCGTACTGACTCGGACATTCTCGTACAGCACGTTCTAAACTGTCTTCCACCTTTGCTGACAGATAACACCAGTCTGGGAGTTCTGACCATGGACTTTACTTCCACCTCGGCGCTGAACATGATATGGGCGTATAGAAGCCTCCTGAGCCTGTTCGCGCGAATTGGAAGTGCACACCTGCAAAGTGTGCATGTTAACTTCCTAACCTTCCACAGTATAGACGGTTCCGCATGCGCGATCACGGCAGAGGCTATTGCAGCATTTCATGCCGCTCTCTTCCGTAACGTATTTGCACGGTTGTCCTATGTGGCTGTCACTATCTCCTTCCGCGTCAGCATCGGCTCGAACCAAGAACACATTGCGAACTCCATTGCAGAAACACTATACACGTTGTCGGCTAACGTCAAGTCCGCCTTGTTCCCCTCTTTAGTCCTTGGCTGGCTCGTGGAGTCATTGCGCTGGAACTTCCTGATGGATCGCGTATCTAGGACCCAGAAGAACCCACTGCATGAGATGGAAAGTGTTGTACAACGAATTGGGCGACCCCTCCTCTCTCGCCGCACGCTCGGCTTTATAGTGTCAATCCTACGATAAGGAAAAGCAGCGGATCCTAGAGCATCGACGACATTCGACCATCAATCTCTCGTTGCCGAGCCTACGCCTTGCTATGTATCATACCGGCCGAATTCACTCCCAGAGCTCGGTTTGGATGATAGGCACCGGAGTCCACGCTACAAACCCTGTTCCACTCGGTCGATTATGTTCATCTTTGTCTTTCTTTGTTGTCTACTAGTAGTTGCTGCTCGTACCAGTCTCGATCACATGCGTGACCATGTCTCGTCCTTGCACCTCGTGTTTGATGAAACAGCTGTATGTGGTGCGCAGTTTTCTCTCGAGTTGAGGTCCTCTGTGACTGTCGTCGCAGTTAGCAGACTTCTTGCTGTTTGCTGCTTGTCCTAGCCTATTCCGATTGTCTCCGGAATTATTCATGTTGATAGTACTACCTGTGTGCCACATGTACACATAGTACCGTTTCACCTAAGAATACATGCAGCGCTCTCGCATGATGGTAGCGGGACAATTGATGCCTCCGAAGCGCAGTCATATGCGCTGGGGCAGCGATCAACTCGAGTTACGTGGCCGCATACATTGCTCGGAATCACTCCTAGCTTCCGCATCGTGTGTGCAGACAGGATGACCATCTCGCAGCGATGCAAGTGTGAGTATGGTCTCGTAGTCATCAACTCCGGGACGCTTTCCCGCTGCCTCCAAGCTGAAACATAACACGCCGACATGGATGGGTACGAACAATACCATACTGTGATAACCTGAACATCACCCATATTAGCATCTACATTCACCGACGGGATATAACCCACCTTCAGAAAGTAATCTCGAACAATTGCGGACTCAGATACGAGCGACCCGAACGCCATCAGTAAACGGACATCGCATCATGAGATTGCCGCTGGGGCGTACGTCTGTGGAGTCTTCTAGCAAAGTGTCCTACCTGAAGAGTATTGAGGAATAACAATTCAGTGATCGAGAGCATGCGTAGTGCTCACGTCGTCGGTCCATCCGCTCATGCTCTCCCTCCCCTGCGTGACGTCGTCCACAAGCGACGTCCGTTCCGAAACCAAGGCCGCGCTGACCTGCGCCGCTCGCTTGCCGATGGAAGAGAACATCTCCAGACACGCTAGAGTTAACGCATACCTTATGCCACCACATCGCTGGACGTGACTGCGCGGACTGTCATCCGTCATGGCACACCCCGTCATGTTCGTTCGTTGCTGGAGTGATCAGAATGGTGGCTGTACGAGCAGAGAAGACCGTGACCGAACCATGCATCCAGTCAAGAAAATGGTGCAGGTGGCAGTGTGATCGGTCGACGCTAGCTACACAGCTGACACCAGCGTAGCGTTAGTGCCCGACATCGATGCGGGACAAAGGTCTTTGGACGCACCATTTCGTTCGTTTTGTGGCGATGAATATAACATTGCCGTACAACCTGCAGAATGCACGTTTGTATTTGTACGTTGAGTCCATAGATATTGAGGTTCCCAGGCAGTCAGTTGGTGCCACGGTACGCAGTAGGGGGAAACATAGGATGGCAGGACGGCTGTTACACCGAGCCCGGACGGGGCGACGGAACATAGGTCAGACTGTTAGGCCTGTGAAGACGCAGTGATGCCACCGCAAACGACGGGCGTCGTATACTAGAGTGCAGTGAAGCAGTGGATGCCTGAACTCGCTCGTCGCCAGACCCAGCCTGTCCACCTGGCAAAAGAAAAGTGCACGTCGCAATGTGTATTTGGACCTTGCATGACCAGGATCGCGCGCGTATATGCGCGAGCTGGGCGGCGGGTGCGTTCTGTGGGTGCCTATGCAACACATCAGCCACGATTCGCGTGATGGCCAAAAAAGAAAGGATGGCCAAGTACAATCGACCGGCAAGAGCCTCATCACTCAAGCGACGTACGCTGGTCAACTCGCTCTGTTGTTTCTCAGGAATGCTCCACTGACCCTCCATGACTGAGTCATATGAGTACGAAGACTCACGTGCGTGTTTGATACAATCGCGCAGCTTCAACCGCTCGACAGGCCCTGCGAGCCCGCATGATGCTGTTGAAGATAGCTGCCAGTATAACTGGGTAAGTACTGGCGGGAAGCGCGTATAGGGCAGCAGGGTGGGCGACAACTACATATGTGACGTGCACAATGCGTAGTGACCTTAAGCTTGGCGATCACGCGCCAGGTCGATGACGTTGAGCGTGTGGTACTTAGCTCGCAGATGCAGCCATTAAGTGACGTCGTGGTCAGTGTTCTGAATATTGATCACTACGGAGGGCAACGCATGTCGATCCTCGATGTTGATCATGAACTTGAAGGGGCATCCAAGGTTGGACCAGAGGGGAGATCGGATTTATGGTCGGTAATCCCAGTGCGGCGAGTAGAGGCGCACGATGTAACACTGAGGACCGTTAGATTTATGGTCCTGCTAGTCACTACGTGCCAAGGGAAGCGCCGGGGAAGCGCCCAGGGAAGCCAAATGGCGACTAAATTATAATAGCGCAGTGTGTGGTGCCCGATATGGCTGAACAACAAGAGGGAACAGAGGCGCCGGCGAGCAACCGGGACACGAGTGACTTGAAGACGCGACACGCATCGACTCAGATCAACACACTCACACTGGCCTACCCGTCACTCACAGCACTTGTTCGCAGTCAACTAGAGGCATTCGGGTGTATGGTGAAGAAGGACAGCACTGAGATCTCGAGAGGTGGTAGGCGACGGACACTGCACCGCCAGCCGTCAGCGGGGCCACGCTGGTGACCGCAACAATGTTCGATGAATCGCCGCAAGGGCCGGATGCAGCCCAAACTGAGTCGGCACAGTCCCTAGACTACACCGACCCGCACACAGATGACTCGGATGCCACGCGCGGAGTAGCTGAACACGGCGCGGACGCAGACGAAGGGCCTCAGGATGGACTCAGAGGCACGTCTGAGGACTCGGACGGACGTCAGTACGGCGACACAGGTCAGGAAGGACTGGTTAACACCAGAGACGTACCTGCGCAGCCCGAGTCGCATTTCGAGTCGCCCAGCCAGAACGAGAGCAGCGGCTGATGAGGGAGAGGGAGGATGGCGGTTTGACGTGTAATC